>NC_143562.1:92220921-92530526 GCF_054136105.1 Typopeltis vanoorti
CCCTCTCCGGCAAACATTAAAAACAAAGTCAGTGAAACCGGAAATGTAACTATTATGATTATTATATAAAAAAAGAAGATATGCTAAATGTAAGCAGCCATAATATTATAAAGCAATCAGTATAACTGAAAATAATATAAGAATTACATTATATTTAATTCACTGTTAGTATTGGAAATACTAAATTCTGTTTAAAGTAGTTTAGGTATGCTTAAATAAATGTATTTATACCTTCATTTTTCGTAAACCGTTCTTCAGTTCTTCATATTTTTCACGAAACATACCACATGCAGTAGAATTTCTCATTACTTTATGACACTTCACAAATATACAATTATTTGATAATTTTAAATCATTTGATGAACTTCATTCACAGAAGCTGACAAATTTACGGACAAATCGGCCTTGAGTACACACGCAATTTACAGACAAAAATACTAGTGGTGGGCAGTAGATAGCGTTGGTGTAGATGATGGCAGTGTCGGTTCGATATGGTTGGCGAATTAAGTGGTGTATACGGAGAGTTGTAGAAGTAGGTGTCCTCCTTCGATTAGTCTTTGGCCTCCTTGGAGGTGTCACGTGATAATAATAATAATGATAACTACTCGCACTGATTTACGTCTGGCTTCTGGCAACCAATGAAAGTATCCTGTTCTGCAAACACTAAAAACGTCAGTAAACTCGGAAATGTGACTATCATTATTATTATACGAGCACGCACCTCCATGGAGTCTGAAGACTTGTCGCAGGAGACCTAAACTATCCACACATATCTATCGCACCTCTCCTTGAACTTATTGACACGATGCACTCACAACTGATTTCGCAAAACATTCCACTCATTTGCCAATCATCAATCAAAAAATCTAGTCCTCACACCTTTGTTAATCATACCCTTACTTACTCAATTTCCAGACTAGAGATGATCTCTTGTTCTGCTACCCTCAGTCAAATGCTCACATATTTTCCCTGCATCAATCCTATAAAACCCTTTAAGTAACTTAAATATTTCTATCACATTCCTCTTTTCCCCCTATCAACAGTCTATCATCATAGAACATTCCACAGACTACTCACCATCTTGGTCACTCGCCCCTGAATCTTCTCATTTACTTTTGCATTCCCAAAAAATCCAGGCGAACAGACCTGAACACATTAATCCAGATGTGAACGTATCAAGGACATAAAGAGAAATGATAATTTCGTTATCTCTGCATGTTAGTCTGTTCGTCATTAACTAAGTAATCTTATGAGTGACCTAAGCAATACGCCCTCTGAACTTTAGATGCCAACGCCCAAAAGCTTCATCAATGTCTTAGAGTACAGTTCTCTCAATGTGGTACACTGTTTGTAATCTTTTAACCCAAAATACATAACTTTACACTTTTCCACATAAAAGTGATACCCATTCCTTTTTGCTCATACTGTCAGTCTATTTAAATCATGCTGCAATCGCTCACCATTGCTTAGATTATTTGAAATTAATTAATTATTAATTAATAAAATTTAAAATAATTTCCTATATTATTTATTTACAAATTAAACAATGATGACCCAAGCACAGAACTTCGCGAAACACCACCAATCACCTGCTTTCTCCCGGACTTTTCTCATCCATACATTACATTTTGGTATCTATCCATTAGTGGCTCTCATATCCATATCAGCATTTTACACCCTTACCCATTTGTTCCAGTTTGTGTAAAAGTGTTCCCAAATTCTTTTGCAAAATCCAGCAGAACCATCGTGTAGGCATTCATTTTACCTAAAATTATCCTTCCAAATCCATTCTTCATTGTACTTGCCACACAGCGAAAGAATGCTTTGTAATTTTCTTTTACCTGCTTAGCTAATCATAATCTCATTTACTGGTCATCTTTCTTGAGCTTTGCACTGCTCCTCGGCTTGCTGATCACCTTTCTGCTTATAAGCTTTCCACAATGTTTTTTTTATATCTCGCTTAATAATACTACTCATCCATCTAACGCCTACCCAATTTATTCTCCTGACCGTGGAAATACCTTCTCATATATTGCTTCTTTCAGATACCCATTGACTATTTTCCATGAAACATCTTTCCCCTGGAAATTCTTATGCCATGGCTGCAAACTTCCTCCAAAGATTGTTATAATTATCTACAATGTAGTTACACATATACATCTTTCTTAACTGAAAAATCCACATATTTTGCAACCTTCTAAGTCAAGACCGAGTATAACTCTCCCCAATCAGAGGCAATGTGGCCACCTTAATTATGGACAGATCTGATCCTGTGACCAGGACCAACATTCCCATACCACGAGTCCCCTCCATCATATGCTCTTTCAAGAAGATAAAAATTAATTTTTCCTTCTTGGCATGTGTTCTTTCCTCTTTCCAGTCTATGTCCCCAAAGTTAATTACTCGACCTGCACTCATTGCGATAATTTGATGATACATGTCTTCCACACAGTCCCTTGCATCCTCCTAGCAACATTTGGTTGCTGCCCATAGCAGCAACCAACTGTATATTTTGTGCGAACTACCATTCACACGCTTATCTTCTTGATCTCCTAACTTGTTTTGGCTGCAATTCCTCAGTTATCATCAGCAATACTCTCCCCATTATCCTATCTTCACTGTTCTTCCCGAAAATACTATATCCTTCACATTCTATTCCTGTAACTACATCATTTGCTTTCAGCAACGTCTCACTATTGCCTACCTATAACCTTTGGTGAGATTGTACTAACTAATATCCCAAACTCTTCCTTCTTATTTCTAATGTTTCTAGCATCAGTATACAAAAACTGTCTGTTAATTCAATTAATAAACTAGAATCATGACTTTTTCGAATGTTTTTCTAAACAAATCATGTTCCTTATTTCAAATGTATAGAAATTTAAAAAAGAAAAAATTTTTCGAGAGATAACCAGCTGGTGAAACTTGATGACAATTCATTGATATCATTTACAAATATCTGGTTAACGAATAAAATCAAGAAAAAGCTCAAGTTTTAATATTAGTAAAATATTTTTTCAATATTAATACGACTGAAAAGTATCTGTTTTTAAGTTAACAGCAATTAATAATAGCTATTAACGAAAATATTTGAAATATTTTATATATTAGATCTGTTTAATATGTTTAAACTATACTTTAAAAATGTACTTAGTTAGAATCCAGCGACTGTAATAATATCCAATTCATAAAATGGCGAAAATTCCAGATGTTGATAAATTATTTAGTGCCAAATTTCAATTGAAATTCCCTTCAATAAATAAAAAATATGGGGTTGTTTGTTTTATGTAGCTTCAAACCACGAAGAGTTTTGTAAATCTACATCCATGGTACATTTGTACCGCGGGCAGACTAAGGATTTTAACCGTGCTACAAAAACCAGACATGAATTTTTTTTCATTTCCTAACTGCAGGCAGTCGCATTCATCCGTTTTCGTGGCCAGATTTGAATCCGCAGCCTGTTATTTGAAGAGCGAGAACGTTTACCATTGTTCAACCAGGCCAGCGATTTGTTGAGTATTTCTAAGAAATTCTGCAAGATCAAAGTGCGATCCTGATTTTGTTATACCGAAATAATGCTGTTTATTTTAAATTAACAGATACATATTCTGAATATACTGTTGCGAATTTATGACAAAAGTCTGTTGAAATGGGTATCTCACTCTCGCATATCCCCAGAGTGTATGCTTACGTGTTGCGCAATGGATAGTGTATTTCAGATTTCAGCTTTTACCTTCCTTTCGGACAGTGTGTGTGTGTGTATGTCAGTAGCGGTATCTGACACACACACAATTAATCTGATATTTAATTTTATATTAATAAATTGCGATGACATATACATTGGATGATGGTTATCTTTCGAAACCTTTTACATTTCTATATATTTGAAATAAGGAACTTGGTTTGTTTCGAAATACATTCGAAAAAATAATGATTCTAGTTCATTAATTGAATTAACAGATAGTTTTTGTATACTGATGCTAGAAACATTAGAAATAAGAGGGAAGAGTTTATAGTATTAGTTAGTACAACCTCATCAAAGATTATAGGCAATAGTGAGACGTGGCTGACAGCAGATGATGTAGTTACAGGAATAGAATGTGACGGATATAGTATTTTCATATTTGAAGAAGGCATTAATGTCCTTTGGAGATCTTAAAATGTGGCATATTGTTTTGACAGGTTTAAGAGTAACTTTTGACGTTGAAAGACTTAAGGAGTTTGGTTATTTTTGTTGACACTGAGCTTACATAAGGGATGACAATGGACGATGTATATTGCGCGACAGGAGGTTGCTGCTGTGGAGGGTTTCTATGAAGAATCTTTTTGATTATATTTCTTGGGTAACAGTTGTTTACTAGGGTTACAAATACGCAGGTGTATACAACATCCCATGTTCCCGTGGAATAAATTACATAGGCCAAACATCAAGAAGCCTGGAAATTCGAAAAAAAAAGAACATATAGGGGACGTGAACAACAACAGAACAGATACTTCAGAATTAGACTATCACTTCTCGATCTCTAACCACACCATCGATTGGGATAACAGCTCCATGCCTTATATAGAAGATTTTCGATGTAGAAACTTCAAAGAAGCCGCAATTGTACTCCGCTCTGGAGAAAATCTAAAAACAGAAATCAAGGAATGATTCTGAAAGATATACGGAAAAGCCTAATAAGTTCACTCAGCTTACCAGAATTTCATTTCGCTAAAAACGATATAACGCGCTCAATAAACAATGACTGATACACCACGTTCCATGCTTATGATGTTACGCGTCAGTTTTAATTTATTTGACAGTGTTACTCCATTCTTCTTTTTTTACTAGTAAACGTTAGTGTGTACTGTTATACTTGTCCTGAAGAAGCCAGACAGAATAGTTGGTGAAACTTGTTGGCAATTCGTGCATATCATTTACAAATATCTAGTCAACGAATAACCAAGAAAAAGAAGTTTTAATGTTTAAGTGATCAAATACAAAACAAAAAATTTTACTATTATAATAAAGATGTCATTGAAAACAAATAACTAAGAAGAGTAACTGCGAAGGCAGTAATTTTCGCTGAGAAGATTTCGTTTCGCAGAATCTTTTTATTTAATGAAAAGTAAAATTTCAGATAAAATAAGTTGGCAAAATCCGAATGTTAAATAAAAACTAACACGTACTAAAGAACTTGTTTACTTTTGTTACCAAAAAGTAAATAGAAGGTACTGTTAATTTCACTAAGAACCTGTCACATGATAGGCTGTACATTTTATGTCTACTTTGATTTACATTCTCAGAGAATTAAAGGCTTATATTTTTATAAATGCGTCTGTGTGAATTCTTCTCTTTACTCTTAAGTTCTTAGAAAAAAGAAATGTCCTAATTTAACCACCAAAAATAAACCTTACTCCGTTTACATAAACAATGTGTCAATAAATAAACAAATATATAAGAAGAAGAAGAAGAAAGAACTCATATTTTAATAAAACTACACTAATACCATTCCTAACATATCAGTATTTCGTCTATCTAGCAGTTACTATAGAACCAACTCTACATTTCATCTAACTCTGTAAAAAAAGAGAAAAAAAAAACATCTTCTTTATTTAATATATTTTATTTCAGTCTTGATTTTCATAATTAAAAACGTCCATAAACCATTCTGCTTTTATTTACTAAGTCAGTTAGTTGCTAATCATTTTTGATGTCATCTTAAATATTTCATCTGATTCAGTTATTATTTTTTAAAGAAAATAAAGAAAAATATATGCGCAATTTCCCGAAGAAATTGTGCTTATTAGGAAACAAGTAGAATTTTTATTTATTTATTTTCTGAAAACCTAGAAAAAAAAATTAATTTACAAACTACAAGGAAATAGGAAATTTTAATTTACTTCTACTGCTATTAAATTTAACATTTTTAATGCAGTTTCGTTTGGTAAACGTAAAGCAAAAACATTCCTTATGTTGCATAATAGTATATCTTATATCTGGCTCTTGGAACTCGACTTTTATAAACATCTCTGGAAGTGCACTGAATAAAAATAAATAAATATTTATTGGGAGTAGATAGCGTTGTGTGTAGTTGGAGAGGTAAGACTGTGAATGTGAGAAGAAGTAGACTGTTCTCCCGCAATGAGTCCTTGGAGGTGTCACGTAATAATAATAATAATAATATATATATATATATATATATATATATATATATATATTTATATATATATACACCATATTTTTCCGTGTATAAAACGATACTTTTTTTCTAAAATGTTTAGACCAAAAATTGAGAGTCATCTTATACACGGGGGAGGGGAGTAGCCTGTTGAATGACTCGCAGTTGCCGTGGCGAAACTGGTCGTGGCCGGTACTTTGTCTCCGCCAATCACTAGCCTTTGTCAACTCTATCGATTAACGTCATTAACGGCTGATTCTGAATAAACCAATCAGAACTCTGAAAACATTCATAAGTCTGCAACTCGTTGGCGGGGTAAGTTAATTGTATTAACAATATTTTGAGCACTAGTCCATAAAAATGTCCAAAAATAAAAAACATGAAATAAAAATGATTGTCATTATTTGACACCTCCAGGGAGTCCAAATACTCATCGAAAGAGGGTGTACCAACAACATCGAACGATTGAAGGAAGGAGTTACAACTACTAACCGCGCTCAAACTTACTTAACTTTTTGCGTGAGCTATTAGTAGCAAAGGCTCTCTACCAATCGACCAACATCATATTCTTCAAAATTCAAGTTAAATATTACCTAAATACTAAATATACTTGGAATATTTAAAATATCAAATGTATTCTGTTTTATGTTTAAAATATTGATTTTTTATAGGTATTATTTCTGGGAAAATTTCCATGTTATTCCTCTTAAAAACTATTATTTTTATGGCTATTTTGAAAATTTTAATATACATGCTGTTGTTGAAAGCAACTTCTTTAAGTTCAACAACAGCATGTATATTCAAATTTTACTACTCCCTATGGGCCAAAACATCAGCGGACAACTAGCGGAATTGTTCCTAGCACACATAGAATCACTCCTACTCCACCCCCCCCCCCCAGCATCACCTTTTATGGCCGATATTCTGTGCATTGAAGAACCAACACACATCACCACCTTACAAGCGTCCCTTAACAATTACAGCAACAGACTAAAATTCACCATAGAAACCGAACAGAACAAATCCATCAATTTCTTAAACCTGACATTAAGCAGAACAAAACAAAACAAAATAGTCACGAAAATATACCACAAACCCACGCATACAGGGAACTACCTCCATTTCAACTCATACCATCCATATTCAGTTAAAAAATCGGTCATCCTATCACAATTTATAAACACAAGTTTTGAACTAATCGTAAGTATCTCAACACAGAAAGAAAGAAATTAACACAGATCTTTAAAAATCACAACTATCCTACACAACTAATAAATTACGCAAACAGGATAGCAAAAACCCGTCAAAACAATCCAAAAACTAAAACAAACTTCCTAACACAAAAAGCTGTCAAACTGCTATACATCCAGAACACATACAAAGCCTACAAATACATTTTCAAACATACTTGCTATAAGCTGGTATTCACCACAAACCAATTGGCAACACTTCTAAAACGCTAAATCTCACACACACACACAAAGAAATATTAGAACACCACAACGTAGTCTACAAATTTCCTTGCCAAAAAGACTTTGTAAGTGTTCTACAAATACTACAAATGTTCGCTTACACAGGTTCTACTATCAGGTCTTTATGGGTAAGACTACAAGAACACTTCCGTGACTGTAACATCCCTATTCCAGAACATTTAAACACTAAAAAACGCAACAACAAAAAGAAAAATAGAATACAAAGTATAGGGAAAACAGAAATGGCAGTTCACGCCCTTCAGCAGAAACATTCCCCGCAAATCGACAAGACAAGACAATAATAATAGACAGACAAGACAACAAAACAATGCTTAGAATATCGGAAACGATAGCCATAACATGTGACGAAAACTCAATCAACGTCCACCGTTAATCTCTATATAATCTCTGAGTGTTGGAAGCTCCATAACATAAAAATTAGTTCACAACTCCGACCAATAGGCGATAACACAAGCACTTCAAAGACAGAATCACCAAGCCGACATGACTTAAGATCCACTTCCCCCGTGAGTTCCGACGACGACGAACGGTCGAAACGGCTCACACCCGTTAATCCTTTTTCCGGCTTCCTTCTCCCATAAACCTTTCCCCTTCCTCTAAAAAACAATTTCTATTTTCAGCTCCCTTTTTCATCTCTTCCCCCTTCCAAAAAAAAGTGCTCTGCCCACCCTTAATAATAATATTTATAAAAAAACCTGCTTTTTTTTTTCAAATGAATTCTCCCACATTGCCTGAACCCTCTCCACTTTTTCCAAAGCCCCTTTCCTTTTAACACGCTAACAGCAGAAGTATGCACATCGCAGAAAGAAGACAGCCAGCAACATCCAAAAAAAACGGTATGTTTTTACTATTCTATTTTTACCATTCTACTATTCTGCATATATTTGTCTCTAATATACATCTATAATACCCTAAGAATTCTTGAGTAAAAAGCCAATGACATTAAAAAAAAAGGGGCACTCCTAAACGAAAGAGGCAAAATGGCCAAAAAACAAAAAAAATTATTATTATTATTCGTGACACCTCCAAGGAGTCCGAAGACTCATTGCGGGAGGACACCCACTGTACAACTCCCCGTCTCCACTACTATACCGAACTTCTACTACCAAGCATCTACACCAACGCCATCTAACGCCCACAACCACCACCACAGCTAGTATTTTTTTGTCTGTAAATTGCACGTGTTCTGAAGGACCAATTTGTCTGTATGCAGGATGAAAAACCCGAGTTTCTGGGAGAAAAAACCCTGCTACCTCAGTATGAGATCGGCTAACTCACCTTCGATTGAAAAAGTCCATATAATCCTCACGTCACGACGGGAATCGAACTTAGGCCTTTTCTAATTGATGGGCACAACTTACTGTCGTTCTTCCAATTGCGTTACGGAGACGCTGATTCCTTAATATTGATTTCTTAATTTTGGGTTCGAAAAGTAGGGTTCGTCTTATACACGGAAAAGTGCGGCATATATATATATATATATATAGTGATCCAAAAGTAACAGAAAAAGTAAAAATTCAATAATTCGAAAAGTATACAGTAGAACGATGCGGTTTTCACAGAAATGCACAGAAAGACATGGTTTTTTTTTTACCAGAATAGTTACATTTTCCGCCGACAGGTGGCGCTTTAGTTGTGTCAGTAGTTTGTGCAGTAGTGCAGCACAGTTCTCAACGCAACTAGGATTACAAATGTTCAATGTGATGGCCGTCATTCATGAGAATGGATGTCAGACGTGGCACGACACCCTGCATAGTCCATGAGGATTTCAGCTGTATTTCCTGTCACATGATGGCGAATAGCTTCTTTCAACATGGCCAATGACATTGGCCGACCTCTGTAGTCTGAAGATCTTGGTGGCCATTCGTGAGGGAAAGAGCGACTGAAGACACGGTCATTGCCAAATGTCGATCGCAGCAGGTGCTGGACAAGACCTGTGATGTGCGGAGGTGCTCCATCCTGCTTGAATGTTACACTATGAAGTGCTTGCCTCTCTTGCACATTCGGAGTCCTGATAATACAGCTTAACTAAGTGCTTTATCTCGTAACGATAACATGCCTCACCTTGGCAGAACGTTTAACTTCAGTAATAAACGTTAAATGCTGAAAGTTTAACTTCAGTATTCACTACATCTGATATTTACGTACCTCACGGTTTAAATAGTGACAGGTAGCAGCCCGGGACCGCTACAGCGCCACCTGTCGGTGATAAATGTAACTATTCTGGCAATAAAATTTTTCGTTATTAAAAAAAATCCCATGTCTTTCTGTGCATTTTTGTGAAAACTGCATTGTGCTACTGTCTATACTTTTCGAATTAGTGAATTTTTATTTTTCTGTGACTTTTGGATCACCCGGTATATATATATTACATTCTATAAATAAATACTACAAATGTTATTATAGATCAAATTAAAAATGTATTGGCATGCCCCCTTTTCAAAACAAATGCTTTGTTTGTCTTGATGAATCTGCTTTGCAATAAAAGCAACACAAATGAAATGCCAAAAACTCTCGGTAACATTTTCTTTCATCTCTTCCCCTCCCACACACACACACACACACACACATAACACACACTTTACAAAATATGACAACTGAACACAGTTTGGCTGCTTGTTAAATTTTTGTGCATTATATGAATTATGAATGATAATTTACAAAAAGCGAGACTATTAGGAAAAGGTAATCACGATCGAATCAGATCTGTAGAATGTTCACTATGAGGACAGATGATAGATGTTTAAAAAAAAAAAAAATCAGCTAACGCCTTTTTATTCCCGTATACGGGAGTAGGCGAGGCCATTTAGCCCTATCTAACTTTTGGAGACTGAGTGGGCAGTTCAATCTCCACTGGTACCCAATCAGAGACAGATGGCCCAAGGCTATCACTAATTAAGTGGTACGCAGTGAAGAGATACGGCTCAAATGTGCCGCCATCTCGTGGTCCCTAACCCTAACACAATATATTTAATGTCTGAAATAATGTGGGTTCTACGGTCGATTTTCTTGAATTTACAGGACGAAAAACCCGAGTTTCCGGGAGGAAAAACCTGCTTGCCCGTGCCAGAGATCGACTAACTCGGGAACCGGCCGAAAAAAGGCTCAGAAAAATTTCCTCTAGTCGCCGACTAGACTCGAAACCAAGTCTTCCTTCGTGCGGTGGTGTGCAAACGCCACATCCACTGAGTATATTTTTATTAACACTAAAGCATCTATGTACAATCAAAATAAATATATATACAACTATTTACAATATATACATTTGTACATAGAATGCTTATTCTAATTGACATTTTGATTTACATTTCTTGAGGCTACTTCTACTGAGGTTATTTGTATCAACAACAGCAGCTGTATACATTTAAAAATAAATATATATACAGCTATTTACAATTTGTACATAGGCTGCTAATTCTATTAGGCATTTTCATTTACTCGTTACAATATACTTATGACACCTGTTTTACAATCACTGTTTAAATAAGATACAACATCACATGCTCAATTTCTATTTTCCTTATTGTCCTATTGAATTGCTTGAGCTGTTATTTTTGTTGGTATATGTTACATAGTGATTTCAGTCTATAAGTTCCATTATCAGATCAGTCTATTCTCGTTTATATATATATATACATACATACACACATACATACATATACATATATATACACCCACACACACATATACATATACATACATATATATGTTAGCATTGACATTTTCCATATGTACAATTCGTTTTACATATATCTTCATTTTATATCTTTGTTCACATATTTTGGAAGACTATTTTATTAACTTAATTTAAATGCACATCTTATTCTTAAAATACATACATTGCTTATGTTTTTATTTACATTTATATATGCATATATTTTGGTAATATCTCTATATCTCATGCAGATTTTATTTTTTTGTAGGCACTCTTATTTTTACAAAAAGAATTCCATCTTGCTTTAACATTATATTGTTTGCTTAACTTAAGAGGTAAATCTGTAGTTTCTTATATACAAAGTTTTCTAAATTGCAGAATTAGTTACAGGTCTATAAATGGATAATATATCCTATTAACATTTTGGGTTATTATCATGTTATGAACTTATGTTATCTGCATTTCTTACAATTGACATTTCTACCGTCCTTGTGTCTGTATATACAAGAACATATACATATGTCTGGTAGTATATCTTAATCTACATATTTATTACTAGAGTAGTACTGACTTATCTTAAGGAGTAATTTGCTATTTACTTTTTTTTTTTTACACAATTAGATATACATATATATTTTTTTTTACACAATTAGATATATATATATATATATATATAACATTCTTATCCCTTATATATAGGCGTACCTATATATTATTATTAATATTTTTATTATTATTTTTTTTTTTAACTTTTACTTATTTATTTATTTTAATTATTTTATATACATATATGCTTTTAATTTTTTTATTTTTATTTTA
This sequence comes from Typopeltis vanoorti, assembly GCF_054136105.1. NCBI lineage: Eukaryota > Metazoa > Arthropoda > Arachnida > Uropygi > Thelyphonidae > Typopeltis > Typopeltis vanoorti. Next base: position 92,233,050 of record NC_143562.1, read on the forward strand.
TTTATTTATTTTTATTAGATTTGATATCTTGTCATTATTCCTCTCGTTGTGGCGAATGAGCCTACGTTAACAGCACCTTTGTCTGGGATTATGCTTTTTGTTCAGATAGTGGGTTATCATTATTGTCTACCACTAACTATGGGGGTTCCATTATCGGTATAAGTTTTATTTTTCCTTCTTCTTCTCCTTCTTCAATTAGGCCGAGTTTCCTCCACATCCACTGAGCTACACAGGCTCATGATAATAGATGTTTCAATTCCAAATTTAGTTTTTTAGAAAAATGGATATGACAGAAGCATATAAATTACAGAAAGGATATTATTTTCCTTCATAAATATCAAGAAAAATTTTAATATATAACAAGAGAAGAAGCCGTCCTTCAAAATTCAGAGTGTGAGGACCCATCGGAGCTTGGTGAATTCTTTGTATATAAATATAAATTTACAGAAAAGTAGTTACAATAGACACTGTGCAGAGAACACTATTAAAAAATTAATATTAACCAAATCTAAACCACATGAACCTATTCTAATAGGATGTGTGCATTTGAATCTAATTTTGTTAAATTCTGAATTTTATTAAATAGGGTAATCGAAGCAAACATTCATATATTTTGACAATTTTTTAAGGATTACAAACAATAAACTGCAGTAAAACCCAATCCATCCAGATTACAAGAAATTTTTCCTGCAAAGAAGAAAAACAAATACAATAGATGCATATGCATCTCTTGCAAAATGTACCTAAATATGGATCGAAGTTCATTAAATCGCTCTCACGTTTGCCACATTTCTTAGTTGCTTTATAAAATCACAACCATTTGATATGGCACTTGGAATATACAGATTATTTTTACCATCTTGGGTCACTTAAGCCCCACACTCCAATAACAAAACAGATCCCACAAAAGGATTTGGTTTCTTGAAATTACAACTGAAGCATATTATCTGTGTTAAGTGCGTGTTTATTTTTGGCTAGTTTGCCTGTTCTACAGGATGAAAAACTCAAGTTATTATTATTATTATGGGTATCTCCATGGAGTCAGTAGACTCATCGCAGGAGACCCAAACTAGCAAAACAATATCTATCATATCTCTTGAATTCATTTACAGACGAAGAACTCACAATTGAGTCAGGCAATGAATTCCACTCATTCACCACCCTCCAAGCGAAAAACCTCGTTCTCACTTTTCTTTAATTTCCAGGGATGACCTCTTGTTCTTCCATCACTATCACACAGCTGAAACATTTCCCCTACATCAATCTTATAAAAACCTTTTAGTAATTTAAATGTTTCTATTATATCCCCTCTTCTCTGCCTATCAACCAACCTCTGCAATCCACAAGCTCTCAATCTATCAATGTAGGGAGCATTTTTTACATCACTCACTAACTTAGTCACTCTCCTCTGAACCCTCTCCATGACCTCCTCATCTCCAAGGAATCCAGGCGACCAGACCTGAGCACATTAATCCAAATGTGGAAGTATCAACGCTTTATAAAGGGGAATAATAACCTCTTTATCTCTGGATGTCAGTGTGTCCCTCAATAACCACGTAATCCTATGTGTAAATTGGGACACCTTAGCAATGAGTCCCCTGAACTTCATTTCCTATCCACCAACACCTCTAAGTCCCTAGCCTCATCAATCTCTTGGAGTACTGTTCCATCAATGTAGTACACAGCCGGTAATCTTTTAATCCCAAAATGCATAACTTTACACTTTTCCATGTTGAACTGACATCCATTACCCTTTGCCCATTTTGCTAGCTTATTTAAATCATCCTGCAAACTCTCAACATCAGCTTGATTTTTTATTGTGCTACCCAATTTTGCATCAGCAAACAACTGAATATCTCCCCTCAAGCCATTTCCTATATCATTTATGTACAAATTAAACAATAACAACCCAAGCACAGAGCCCTGAGGCACACCACTGGTCACCTGCCTCATCCTGGACTCTGCTGCTCCATACACCGCCTTCTGGTATCTCTCCCTGACCAATTCTCCTATCCATATCACCAGTTTAGTATCCATTCCCATCTGCTCCAATTTGCGTAACAGTGTTCCATGGGGTATCCTGTCAAAAGCCTTAGCAAAATCCAGAAGTACCACTGTGTCGCCATTTCCTTTGTCCAACTCAGATGTCATTCTATTATGAAAAGTCAATAGATTGCTAAGGCAGGATCTACCTTTAACAAAACCATGTTGACCCCTATAGAGTATCATATCCTGATCTACCCATTCTTGAATTTTGTCTTTAACCAACTTTTCCAATACTTTTACCACTATTCCCGAGGAGATGGTGATTGGTCTGTAATTTACTACCGCAGTTTTAGAGCCACCTTTATGCAAAGGCACTACTTTGCCTTCCTTCCACTCCCTAGGGACCATATCAGAGTTCAAACTTAAGTTAAATAACCAAAGAGGCGTTGACAATTCCTTTGCACATTCACGCAACACCAGAACTTATATTCCATCTAAACCTACAGCAGTGTTTGCATTTAAATTTTGCAATATATTAAATACCTCTGATTTCTTAACTTCAATTCTCACATTAGTTATTTCCAGGTACAGAGATATCCTTAATTGGGTGATAGACTTTTGAAAAGTGATCACTCAGTAACTCGACTATTACATCTGAATTTGTCACCTCAATACCATCAGCACCTACTAAAGTTATCCATCTGAAGTCATTCTTCCTTTTACTTGTCATGTAGTGGAAGAACTCTGGGATTACCCTTGATCTCATTGGCTAAGGTCTTCTCATAATCTTATTTAGCTTTTCTTACTATGCTGGTAAACCTTCCTAGCTTGAGCCTTGTACTGTTCATGGGTGTACTGATCACCTTTCTCCTTGTACATTCTCCATAACATTCTTTTTTTGCAGATCAAGCTTGATACTACTGCTCATCCATCTAACGCCTACCTTGTTTGTCTTCCTGAGCATGGGGATACAATCGGATATTGCTTTCCTCAGATACCCGCTGATTTTATCCCATGCACTGCGAACATCGTACCCCTGCAATATGTTCTGCCATGGGGATAGCTGCAAGCTCACTTCGAAGCTTGTTAAAATTGCCCAACCTATAGTTCCATATATACCCAAGTTGTTAGGGTATCATGTTGCAAACTATTACACTTCTTCTTCTTCTTCTGCAGCTTCTCCCACTTAAGTGGGGTCACTGTTTATTATGAGTCTCCTCCACACCTTCCTGTCTTGGGCTGTCACCACATCCAAGTTCTTCATCTTCAAGTCCTCTTCTACCAGCTCCCTCCATCTCTTCTTTGGCCGCCCACGCTTCCGCCTTCCTTGCACATCCATCTGCATGACCCTTCTTCCCACATATTCGTCCTCTCTCCTCATCACATGACCAAACCATCTCAACCTTGCCTCCTGTATTTTTGCTCCTAAGTTCATAACTTTCACTGTTCCCCTGACATAGTCATTTCTCAGATGATCCTTTCTAGTCACACCGCACATCCACCTAAGCATTCTCATCTCTGCTACTTCCATCCTGCTAATGTTATTTTTCCTCAGGGCCACAGTTTCTATAGCATATGTCATAGCTGGCCTCACTACTGTCCTATAAATTTTGCCTTTCAGATTGATCGGCACCCTCTTATCACATAACACTCCAGCCATCTCCCTCCAGTTCCTCCAACCTGCTTGTATCCTGCATCCCACTTCCTTCTCACCTCCTCCATCTTCTTCCACTGTCGAACCTAAGTATCTAAAGTCTCTCACCTTCCTGATGACATTTCCTTCCAGCTCCAGGTCTGTCTCCTGGCCACCGCCCACTGCGCAACACATATACTCTGTCTTACTTCTGCTCAGTCTCATACCTCTCTCTTCCAGTACTTTTTTCCATCTTTCCAGTTTAGTTTCTGCTTCTTCTCTTGAATCTACACACAGCAAGATGTCATCTGCATACAGCATTGTCCAAGGTGCATCTTCTCTCACCTCCTCTGTTACCACCTCCATCACAATATTAAACAGAAACGGACTTAATGCTGACCCTTGATGCAAGCCAACTGTTACTTGAAAACTTTCTGTCTGTCCCAAACAGGTCCGAACACTTGTCTTCACATTTCTGTACATTTCGTGCACCAACCTGACATATTTCTCCGGCACCTTCTTCTCCCTCAGACACCTCCAGACTTCTTGCCTTGGCACTCTATCATATGCTTTCTCCAGATCAATAAATACCAGATGTAGCTCCCTTTGTTTCTCTCGATATTTTTCCATCATCTGTCGTAACCCAAAGATAGCATCTGTTGTTGATCTACCAGGCATGAAGCCAAATTGTTCCTTTGCAATCTCCACCTCCTCCCTCAATCTACCATCAAGAACCCTTTCTAGGATCTTCATTGTGTGGGACATCAACTTTATTCCTCTGTAATTTTTACAGTCTTGTGCATCCCCTTTACCCTTGTAGATGGGAACAAGAGTACTCTCCCTCCATTCCTCGGGTATATTTTCCTGTTGGCAAACTTTCATGAACAGGTCCCACAGCAGGTCAATTCCCTCTTCCCCCAGTGCCTTCCATGCCTCCACTGGAATTCTGTCGGGGCCCACCGCTTTTCCATTCCTCATCCTCTTCATGGCCTCCGTCACTTCCATTCTACTGATGTTCTGCACCATCCCCTCAGAAGGCTGCCCATCTCCTCTGTGAGTCCTTGCATTTTCCTCATTCAGAAGTCCCTCAAAGTATATTTTCCATCTGTTTCTTATGTCCACATCCCTCCATAATACTCTTCCTTCAAAACTATTACACTATTAAGAACCTAAAAAAAATCATGACAAAGATTTACTAATAACAATAATTTTCCCAAATTTTGGCTATGGATAGTGTATAATTTGGATTTAGATTGGAACAATATAGAAGAACCTTAATTATTTTTCCCTATATGCTATCAAGTAAATCTCTGTACTCAGTAATGCTGAGTACAGAGATTTTTTGAAGAGGTTCAAATTAGTAGATGCTTCTATGTAACAACTTTGCATCATTCCAAAGAATTCTGTAGCTCACGTTGTTAATCACGTGTTCTAAAACACCAGACACCATATATTTTAAAACGGATCAACTCATTTGTGTGAAATAGCATGAGCTGAAATCACATGAATTTGATAGATAGCAAGTAGTAACAATACGAGCTTTACCTTTATGAGATGGTAAATGTAGGCTGATTTAGTTGAAAGGTTTGCATATTGAAAAAAAATTAAAATTTCTTGAGTATGTAAAATACACACACACACAAGTACCCTTAAACATAAAAAGGAATCCTATGGACAAATCTGTTGTAGAATTTGGAGAGAAATGATTGATTTTGTTAATTATTTTTGGGTATTATGGTCACTGAGTACAGAGATTTACTTGATAGCAGAAAGTTCTAGCTGAGGAGATTTCCAGTTTTTGACAATAGAGATTTGATAATATATTTTTCAGGGAAGAGTTTCCTGCTTATTTGCTTGATAAGAACATCTGAAAAAAAATAAAATTCCATTTGATACTTTTAACAGCATAAATTTGATATTCTAGGATGTTGGTCATTAATTTTTTGCAGGAAAACACAGTGTATGTATCATTCCAAATAGTGAAAGCATCAAAGACATCACTGACATGACAGATTCAAAGTAAATGTTTAGCATTTAGGAATGATTTTTCCCCCCCTTTTAAGTGCTTGGGATAAAAGTTTGCTGAAGTCACAGATAATGGAGATCTCATGGCAGTTCCTTCTATTTGTTTATATAGTGTGCTCTTCCAGGTGAAATATTCATGAATTTATAACAAATTTAAAAAGGTTAATAATGTCAGATTGAAATTCACAAGACAGATATTCAAGGGTGTTAGTCAATATCTGAAAAGTGAGTTGTGTCAAAAACTGAACATATCAATAAAATTGAGCTTTAAGTCTTTTTGAGTTAAATTTAGTGGTATTATTAATAAAATAAAAGAACAGGAATAGCCTACAAGGAGAATGATGAAATCCATGTTGGTGATCAGTAATTAACTGGAGAAGCTGGAAAATAATAATAAAAAAAATTCTTAGTACACCTATGGTACAAATGTACTATACTATATATGCTTATTAAAACCTTTCCTGGGTGAGTCACAAAAAGACATAACTGCAAACTTACCTGATTAATTTGGAGAAATAGGCCAATCCATATTTAAATATACAGTATGGCAAGAAGAAGAGAGAGGAAAAAAAAAAAAAAAACGGTACTGAATATGGCATATACCATTAAACGACCCAATTTAGCTTTTCTTACTATGCTGGTAAACCTTCCTAGCTTGAGCCTTGTACTGCTCATGGGTGTACTGATCACCTTTCTCCTTGTACATTCTCCATAACATTTCAGTACGTTTTTTTTTTTTTTTTCCCACCATACCATATTTTAAAACACCAATTTTATATTTAGTTAAATGCCACAGGTCTGGTCTTTCTGAACATTTAGCTAATAGACATATAGAGGGATCTGCCAGACTCAAGGTGATGAGTGGTATATCCTATGGATCAGTCCTTGGACTATTATTGTTCAATCTACACAATAATATTGGAAGGAGATGTTCAGTTGCATGCTAATTATACCAAGATAGGCTGCACAATCTGGAATGTTACTCATATACGAGGTATCAGTCAGTAGTGCACTCAGGATTTAATCTTTGGGGGGGGGCAAGTTGAGTAGACGATTTGAGAATACACACTACGCATCGCATATGACCTATGACTGGCATCTGCAATGATCGCTAATTCATAAGTAGTATAGAAATAGAAGACATGACACAACATAAATTTAAAAAAAAAAAAAGAATTTTAATTAGGAAAAGATATTTGGAAAATTTTTTCCAAAAGCGTTTTTCTTTTTTTTTGGGGGGGGGGGGGGGCTCGGTCCCCTCCCTTTGTGTGCCACTGTGAGGTATATGAGTAACGGTAGATTGGTTCCAGAAAAAATTGTGTAAATGAAAACCATGTAAAAAAGAATACAGTGCATGTGAAAAAAGTAGAAGAATGGTCCCAGATGTTAAAACCCAATATAAGTTATTTTCAAACAACGCGCACACACACCCTGCAGCAAGCAGAATCTCGTCATCATCATCAGTTTTTTTCTTTTTCATTGAGATTCTCAAAGACAGCTTCTATTATTTCATCATTGCTAACAGCCTTGTCAGCCATCAATTATTCAATATCTGTACGGGAAAAATCATCAAATCCTTCTTCACCATCTGTATGTGTTAATCTGATGATATTGGAATATTCAGTTGTATGCAAAGGTACAGGGTTTTTCTTTTTCACACATTCTGGCCAAGTAGCTTTCCAGCATGCATTTAAAGTTGATGGTTTCAATTTTGATAATGCCAACTTAGCAAGTTTGATGCAATCCAAAATAGAAAATTTCTTTCTTACATCAATAACTGTCAGTAAATTATCCTTATTTAGTTTATCCAAAATGTATTGGAATGTTCTTATTGTGTGCCACAATGTTCTTGTTATAACAAAATTCCATATTCAGGTGTTCTAAAACAGGATGGGCAGGCACATTGTCTATAATCAATAAAACTTTAAAGTCGAGATTTTTTTCCATCAAATAGCATTAAACTTCTGGAACAAAACATTGATGGAACCATTCATTAAAAATTTCTTTTGTAACCCAACCTTTTTTATTTGCCTGGAAGTGCACTGGTAACGCATCAAAATCCACACCTTTCACTGCCACTGTCTTAGGGATCGATTAATGGTTTTAATATACGATCTCCTGAAGCATTGCTGCAAAATAAGTCACATGATCCTTAGCTGCTTTAAAGCCACCAACACATTTTTGTGATTTCGCTATATAAGTTCTACTTGGCATTTGTCTACATTCTGTAGCATAGAGTAACAATATTTAAAACATCAAGGGGTTCCTCAAAATTCAAGTTTAAGTACATATGTAGTGTACTAAGAAATGATAATTATAATGGAAATAGCCTTTTTAACAGAACTGGATTAAAAAAAAAATTTTAAATAAGTGCCATTTGAACCATGTTAAATCAAAACATACAGTGTAAAAATAGAATTGCTTTTGTTTTCTAAACTGTGTTATTTTGAAATTGTGTAAAAAAAAAAAAAAGCCTTGTAAAAAGAGAATTAGCTGCATATCATGTACATAATCATTTAAAATGGAACAAAAGGTGATTTGTCCTCTGAATTTCCAGCTGACATTAATCTTTTTAAATTTGTTATAAATTCATGAAAATTGCAGTTAATTGCATGTTAGTAAATGTAAACTCCTACATTTTGGCATGATGAGATTTCCAATAAGTTATATTAGATTATGCTTGCAGAAACCGACGAGGACAGGGACCTTGGAGTTATGGTGAATAGAAAGCTGAAGTTCAAAGGTCACATAGCAAAATCTGCAAATATTACTCAGAGGATAATTGCAATGCTAAAATGGACACTGATCACAAACTGACTTCCTTATCTACACTGATGTGTATGGAAAAAGGAAGTCAATTTGCTTCTTTCGAAGGCTTTGATATGACTACACGTAGACTATTCTGTGTAGATTTGGTCTCCTTGGTTCTAAGGAGATGAAGCTGTAGAGAGGGAACAAAGTTACAAAGATAATATCAGGATTACAGAATGTAAATTATGAGGATAATTTACATTCTGTAATCCTGATATTATCTTTGTGGACTGCAGACACTGGTAAACAAGAGTCATATTAGAGAGGTCTATATATACATCTCAAAGGGGTGTCATAAGACACTGGGTAATAAAATTTTGTCATATGGAAGGTGGGGAGAAGACAAGTGGATAAATACTCACTTGTCTTCTATCTATGGAAGTTGAGTTTGTATGCATTTTAGAAAGGGGATGATAACTAATTCTTCTCTCGCAAATGAATGGCACAGGTTCTTGTTTGCCTGCTGAAGCAGTGAGTGCAACTATTGTGAATGAGTTCTTGATTCTCTGGAGGTATCTGATGATAGTGATAATAGAAACAATTATAAATTCAAACTTCGAAGAGGCTGCTGAAGTTTTTCTACAGTCCCAATCTAAACTTCAACAGACAATCCCTAGCCAATATTTGTGAGACTATCATTGTTGTTAATGTATGTTGTGTAAGCTCCTAACAGTTTGCAAAGTGGCACCCTCATGAGAAGCCAACAATGAGCATGGTCTAATTTGTTTGCATTTCCTACTTGTTTGCTTATTTGATGTTGATGGTTAGTGATACACAAACTAAAATATCTACATTTTACAGTAATATTTCATTAAAATATCTTTACTGTGGTTATGAGTGTTTTATTTAAACAGATTTCCATCAAGTGTCTCTCCCCATGAAAACTGTGTATATCAACTTAGAAACCTCACATTCCTTTTACGATAAATGATACGTGGATCCTTTATAGCAGACACCTGGGATATAACCATTTTAGCAAATAAATAAGGTTAATTATTCCTTAATGTTTAAGGAAAATATATAAATAATTCAAAGCAGTCACAAGCTACAACATTCATAACATTTTTTGCTAACTTTTAAATGGTTGATACATGGCATAGTTATGGAAATAAAACAGCAAAACTGGAAAGGATATGGTTATTGTGGAAAAGGTATAGTGATTCAATCACTGTACCTTTGTATGAATTATCCATTGTTTCCTCCACACACATACAAAAAAGTCCAAACAGAAGTTGCAGTCTATAGAATTTTAAGTGGAGGCCTAGCATCTTTTTTTTTGAATTGCTAAGACTTGGGGAAATTTTGGCAGTCAGCTGTTCCAGAGAATACGAGATGAAAGAGGAGTAGTAGTAGTTCAAGTGGTCTGCAAAGTTTTTTATTTTTTTATGTGAATCTACTCCTGGAATATTGCAAATCTATAGCATATTCATAGCAATATTATGGCTAGTTGCTATCAATTTCCTGTACCCTCAAGAGGTGTACAGGATAAGTTTACTTTACTAATAATTTCTATCAACAGGTGCTTTTTTCATAACCAAACTCTCAGATTTACTATTTAAAACTGGTTTGAACACTATCTTCTACACTGCTAGTTCACTGTTATTGTTAATTTCTCTCTTATTCCATATAAATTTATTCAACTAGCTTCCAACCAGATCAATTAGTTTATTCTGTTGTCCATTTTCATATTTAATTTACCATCTTCACTCTTCCTAAATAGGTGAAATATTTTACAGGACTATACCTTCACCACTGAGAAAACAGCTGAAAGTTTCTGTACTTCAGCATATTTTAATCATTTTGGTCTTTTTATTGCTGATTTTCATGCAATTTGTTACAGTTGCTTTGCAATTTAGACTTGCACTGAATTTGTTTAGCAGTACATCATCTGCATAAAGCAAAGCTTGATATCTCTAATGCCACTTTCTTTCATAATGCGATTCATATAAATGATGAATAAGACTGGAGAATAGTGTGCGCCCTTGTCTTACACCTGATTTTGTTCCTTCAATTCTAACTTACAACTTAAATATAAACTATGTATTATTCTATATAATGTTCCATTTACTCCATATAATTGTGGCATTTTGAAAAGGCTGTTCTCTAAGCACCTTGTATGCTTTTTTCTAGAATCTACAAACCATTAGTACCCATTTGTTATATCACCACATTTCTCCTCTCTGTCATAATGTGAAAATCTGATCTTGACAACCACTATTTGTCCTGAACCCAACTTGTTCTGCTCCAAATTTCTCTTCTACAATTTTGCACAGCATCAAGTATACTTGCAGAAATATTACCTAGAATACTTAGTGGAGAAATTTGTCTGGAATTCTCACTTTTTGATAGGAACTATAAGAACTCTGTTCCAATCATCTGAAATTCAACCTTCTGACCAGATGTTATGATTCAGTAGGCATCTTTCCTTTGTGGCTAACAATTTAATGATTACTCCAGTACCATCACACAGGCTCTTCCCATGCGATGTGGCAGAAAAATGTGCTACTCTGCAAACATATCAAAACAATCTTTGTGGTTATCCAGGCTAACAAAGTTTCTTTCTGTTCTTATACTGAGCAGATGTGCCATCACTAAAACAATATATTTTTTCAAAGTGGGAGAACTTTTCTTTCAATGATTTCTCAAAACTCTGAAAAGTATAATTTGCTACTGTTTTATGTTTCAGACCTTACTGATAAATGTCTAGATTCCAAGCAATGATTTTCATTTAAGTAACAAAAACAAATAGAACACTCCACTTGATACCAAGGCAGCTAACATGAGACTGAATAAAACTGGAGTGAGGAGTGGAGGGAATAGTATGTCATTTGGCATCCTATTTTATGTCTCAAACTACTGAATGATGAGTCACAGACAATCAAGTTCAAACTTGTATGTACTCCCACAAGTTTGCAGTTTTTCCAAGTTGCAATTCTTACAGGTTTGGACACGAGAATTGTAGTGTTTTATATAATGCCTGTTATATCCTACTCTTTCCCTTGATTAAATTAGCAAATCTAATTTTAAAGCAAGAAAGGAGCCATATAACCATCGATGACCATAATATCTTATCACTTTAGTTATTAAAATGCGATTCTCTCTCTAAAAAATGAAATGCAATCAATTATAAAAAAATTACAGATTAAAGTCATTCACAATTAGATGTTTTTTTTTTATGTACATATATTTTTTTTCTTTTTAATCATTCATAAGAATTATTTTGGCACACAACTCATGATCCTAAATAAATTGTCTTTTGGGGGAGGATGTACTGAATAAATTGAAAGATGCGACAAAAAATTAGTTTTCATTTCAAAATGGTTATCGAAGCTAAAAGGGATGAAAATAACAGAATGGGACCAATTTTGCTTTATAGTCACCTATCAAGAGTATATCTCATAAATATTTCAAAATTTTATTCGACATCCCCTCCCCCCATAACTTCTTTCAGCTTCCAAATCAGCTATTTTTAATTTTTTGCAAATTTTGAGGGAATTCATACAAGAGATATTTCAATGTGATTTTGGGTATGCGCATTCCACTATATATGAATGAAACATACACAAAATCAGACCCTGAAGGGTAGAGTACAAACTGGGAAAACAGAGCATTCAGAACACCAAAAGCAGGTGGCTGACATCTTGAAATAATTATTTTGTTAAAATGCAAATAAGAAATCAAAAATACACACCTTTAAGCATTGAAATGGCAATAAAAAATGAAACTAGAAAAATCTGGAAATAAGTGCTTAATTTTAAAAATCTACAACACTAAAAATTCTGTAACTCTGCCAATAAAAATGGCTATTATAGTAGCAGAATGCCAAAAAAATCTAAAAATTATTCTGTCTAAAGGATAAGACAGTCAAATCCCAAAGAGTTCTTTCGTTATGTGGCAAGTAAGAGGAAGAAAACTATGGAAGATTAACCTTAATGAATGACGATGGTCACAAGAGACAGAAGTAGATAATATAGTTGAGTTACTGAGTGGTTACTGCTTTAACCTATGTGACAGGCACTAACGTGGGAACAGAGGTGGATGAATTAGAGGTTCTTAGGATATTGCAGAATCTCAATGTAAATACAGCTGTGGGATTAGATGGGATATCAGCTAGAGTTTTGTGAGAATGTGCAAGGGAACTGGCAATGTCTTTGACTAAGCTGTTTAATTTAAGTCTCAGCTCTTGTAGAGTTATAATGGAGTGGAAAGAGGACAAAATTATTCCTCTGCATAAAGACTACAGTAGCAAATTACAGACCAATAAGTATCTCAGACGTTGGTAAAAGTACTAGAAAAATTGGTAAAAAAAGATAATTCAAGAATGGATAGATAAAAATATGATACTGTATGAGGGTCAACATGGCTTTGTGAAGGGTCGGTCATGCCTTAGTAATTTACTAACTATATAATATAGTAACAGCCGAATTGGATAAAGGAAATGGCTATATGATGATTTTGCAAAGGCATTTGACAGAATACCACATGGAACAGTTATGCAAATTAGAACAAATAGGGATGGATATGACACTGGTTAAATGGACAAGAGGGTGGCTGCTAGACAGATATCAAAAAGTGGTATATGAAGGGGTAGATTCGAGGCAAAAACTGGTGACCAGTGGTGTGCCACAAGGTTCAGTGCTGGGACCATTGCTGTTTAATTTGTACATAAATGATATAGGAAATGACCTATAAGGAAATATTCAGTTGTTTGCTGATGACGTGAAATTAGTAGAGTAATAGTTAATCAAGGTGATGTGGAGAGCATGCAGGAAGATTTGAATAGGCTGTCAGTATGGGCAAAAGTTAATGGGTGTCAGTTTAATGTCAAGAAATGTAAAGTTATGCATTTTGGGATAAAGAGATTACAAGCTGTGTATCATATTGATGGCACTGTACTCCAGGAAATAGATGAAACTAAAGATTTAGGGGTGGTGGTGGTAGACAGAGGACAGATTGTTTAAAAGAACATTTACAGTACATATTGCTAAGGTAGCCAATAAGATTACATAGCTATTGAAGAACACATTAACAAGTAGAGATAAAGAAGTTATTCCTCTTTAATAAGGCCTTGATACGCCCACATCTGGATTACTGTACTCAAGTCTGGTCCCCTGGGTTTCTTGGGGATAGACTGAATATGTTATATTGAATAGGATAGACTGAAGGTGTGTGGATTGCAAAAGTTGGTTGATAGGAGAAAAAGAGGGGATATGATAAAAACATTTAAGTTGCTTAAAGGATTTTATAGGATAGATGCAGATGAAATGTTTTGGCACTTCACTAGAGGGACCATTCCTGGAAGTTGAATAAAGGTGAGTTGCTTGGAGAGTAGTGAATGGGTTGCTAGAGGTAGTTGTGTTTTTTCTGTTAATGGGTTCAAGGAGAGGTATGATAGATTGGGTCTCCCGCAATGAGTCTTCGGACTCCATGAAGGTGCCCGTATAATAATAATAATAACTCACTTTCATCAAAATACAAAATTATGCTGCTTTAATTTTTAATCTGAGTATTTCACATGGAATGACCCAAATAAGAAATATAAAGAATGAAAGAACTGCACAGAATTCTTTATTTTAACTCAATACAAAAAGAGAAGAATCTTATTGAACTTAACTTCATTTCAAATAAGTTATCTGATATACTGCACATTGCTATTGATATAAAACAGAGTCCTGTTACTAGAAATATACTCAAAGCAGGCATTAACCTAATTTATTTGCATACAAACTACCAATTATAAAAAAATCTACATAGAACTTGACAATGGTAACAGTGGTAATGGGGAACTGGAGAGATTTTTAGAAGTCTTTGGATCTACACTGCAAGCATTTTAACTGTCGGTTTAAAAAGCATATATTAAGAATGCTGCAGTATAGTATTGAGGCATGTTCATTACTGTGTGCTACAGTAGCTAGTCTGTTGTGTGTGTCCTCCTGCAAACAAAAAGAAGTTCAAAATATTAAAGAACAATTACTTGTTTCTACTCTCTAAAACAGCTGCTCATTGGTAAAGTTTTAATTAAATTCTGTGAATGAGTGCCATGATTCCCCCCGCACACATTAGAATGTCTTAAAAATGTTTGACACTGATTATCCCAACATATCCTATAATAAGAGAGAGAAAATGTGAAATATTAATACAACTGTTGGAGCCTGATTCAGATATTTGTCCATGACCTTCTTGCCCATGATATATATAAATATAATTTTTTAATTACATATATGACCATATACAATATAGATAGATGCCTTACAGAGTTAGAAGTTCATAAATTACCTCATCATCATCATCAAATTCCTGACATGTACCCTCAAGGAGTTTACAGCATATGATAGTACTACATGAAAAATTTACATCATTACTAACTTCCTATCTACAATCTTCCTCCAAATCAGTCTGTAACTTGTCAAGACTCCAACATTATCAGATCTTATATTTCTATTGTCTAAGGCACTTTGTACCATATCAATCCACCTATATCTTGGTCTTCCTCTAGGTCGTTTTTCTGCCAACCTGGCAGAGAACACTTGTTTTGCTAATCTTTCCTCGCCCATTCTGTTTAAGTGACCATACCACCTGAGATTAACTCTGCTAATGCATTACTGGATGCTGACAATGTCAAGTTCTTTCCTAATATTCTCATTTTTAATATGATACTGCCATTGATGCCATCTGTTCACGCCTATAATCTTTCTCAGGACTCTCATATCTGTGGTCTCTAGTCTTTGGTCAAGTGTTTTACTTCTGACCCAGCTCTCGGATCCATAAGTTAAAATTGGTTTGAACACTGTCTTGTATACAGCTAATTTAGTGTTCCGACTAATTTCTCTCTTATTCCATATGAATTTATTCAATTGACTTCCCACCATACCAGTTTTGCTGATTCTGTTGTCTATTTCTATATTTAATTTACCATCTTCACTAAAAATCGTGCCTAAATAGCTGAAATGTTTTACTTGTTCCACAGGTTCTCCATTCACAACACAGTTGACATTTTCAATGATTCTGCCTATTTTCATTGTCTTTGTCTTTTTATTGCTGACCTTCATACCATATCTATTACAACAGCTATTCAATTTAGTCAGAGAATCTTGCAGACTTGTAGCGGATTTATTTAGAAGTATAACATCATCTGCATAAAGCAAAGAGCTGACATTAACATCTCCAATTTTGATATCATGTTTAATACCACTTTCCTTCATAATGTGATCCATATAGATAATGAATAACAGAGGGGATAATGTACATCCTTGTCTCACACCAGATTTAACATTAAACCATCTTCCTGTACTTCCTTCAATTCTAACTGCTGACTTACAACTCAAATAAAGACTAAGTATTGCTTGATATAATGCCCCATTGACACCATATAACTGCAGTATATTGAATAGCTTCTCTCTTGGCACCTTGTCATATGCCTTTTCCAGATCGACAAAACTTAAATACAGATCTTTGTTATATTCCCATGCTTTATCAACAATTTGTCTTAAAGTGAAGATCTGATCCTGACAGCCTCTATTTGGCCTGAATCCAGCTTCTTCACCAAGCTTTTCTTCCACAATTCTCAACCGTTTCTCATAAATTACCTGAATTTTCTAAATGATTAAAAAAAAAAAAAGAATCTGCTCATCTTTCATGTTTACATGAAAATATGCTTACGCATGAAAACACAAAGTACATAAAGAATAAATAGTAATCATAGCCAGTTAAATTTTTTGCATGTATGTATATTATAAAGTAAAGACAAAAAGCCATCATATTAATCTGAATTTAATGTTTTTTCTTAACAAAAACATAAGTGACATATAACAAAAGACAATTCAAAATAATGTCTGTGGCACAGCAGTCTATCAAATATTCACTGTCAGCATCTCTTGGTCTATTAAATGATTGATTCTTGAATCAAAGGTTGTTTCTATACAGCAGGCAGTTGCAGATGTCTTAGTGAAATAAGGTGTCCTTTGCATCAGTGCACAAAGTATGTGCACGCATACACATATACACAATGATGATGTTTCTATCACCAGTCAATCGGTAAGAATTTTTGTACAATATATCCGTCAGAATTAACACTTCGAATTGGATAGAGACAGAGCACTAGATCCAAATGAAGCTTTCTTCTTTGAAATAATTTCTTTTAAGTTAACATTGACTTTTTCCTTCTGAGCAAGAGGAACAGAATTTAAACAAAACCTGTAAAAATTTAAAAACAGTATTAGGTAATGAAAATATAAATAAAGAGAAATAAACTTTAAACTCTGGCAGAATAGTTGCCATAAAACCTAATAACTAAATTGTCATTTTTAAGGGAGTAAGGGGTGACAGAAATTAGGACTTCCATATTTACCAAGGTATTTTTTTTTTTTTTTTTTTTAAAAAAAACAGAAGTGCCTGTTTAGGATGAAAGTAAAGTACTCCATGGTATAAAAATCAGGAATTTGCCCAATAGTATCAGACAGCAATTAAGAAACGCAACAAAAGAAGCCAATGAGAAACTAATCTTATCCACACACACAGACACATAAAGTAGGGTGATAAAGTAAGAAAAATAAGGAATATATATTTCACTAAAGGCTTCTACAAACAATCTTCAGAACTTACTCTAGAAAACAAATCAAAAAAAATTTTCATTATGTCAAAATGTTTGAGCAATGTTTAAATTCTAATACTTGGAATACAAAACTATAATGCCTGAGAAGAAATCCATATTATACTTAAAAATACATGACATGTTTACATGGATTTATTAATTTAAGATTTCTTAATTAACACAAATAAAAAATGTTCTTAAAGCATTTTATTTATTTATTTTTAATGTTCATTTCTTTTCATCACTTAAGTCAAAATAAAATAAAGTGGCTTTCTTTAAAATCATACTGTACTGCTGTTATTACCTGTCTCTGGAAATACATGCCATTTTTAAGAGATTTTGCTTTTAGAGCCATTATTTCTCAATTTATCTATTTCATGTGAATTCCTTACATTTTAATGAACTTAACAGCTTCCATTATCTCTAGTTCTTTCTTTAAGAGTAAATAATTCATAAGGTTATATGAATTATTTACATGCAAACACAAGATAAAAGTACTAATTTATTTCATTATAAGGACATATTTCAGTCTGGAAATTACAGACCATCTGTAATTTCGAAAGTGCACTTTCACTGGACTTAATCTGCACACCATCCTTCTCAAAAGACAAGTCTTTAATTCCATATATTCCAATATATGAGCTAAGACTAATTGTTCAACTCCTCATTACTTACAGTAAGAACTCACAAATATCAAACGATATATGAAATTAAATGGCTTCTCAGAAAGGACTACACAACATCTGTTTGATGCCTACAAATCAAACCTAAACAACAAGGAAACAGTATACTGAGTTCCAGCCCCCAATACATTGCAGCCATTTCAGAAACCAATTTCCAGAATTTTGAAGAAATATGATTTAGTAGCTATTTTTATACCTACCAATAAACTCTCAACTCCCCCCCCCCTCTTCAAAAGATAAACTCCTCCCCTACTCACATATAGTTTTTCAATCTCTAGATGTTTTAAATGCCTTTGTTTCTTCCTATCTTGGATCCCATTTTAGAATAAGGTGCAAGCTATCTAGCCATAAACATGGGATTTAATCTTTGCAAATTGCACAGCTAAATTATACTAATCAAAATGAAAACCATATTGCAAATATCATTACAAATAAGAAGGAAAAAATAATACTTATAATTAAGAATTTCTTTGACATTTAGAATAATGATTTATTTATCCATTCCATGGATGCTCACTTCAAGAAATATAAGTGCCTTCCATTCTTGATCCATTCTATTCTAATAATTTCATTTTTAATATTAATCTTTCATATTTTCTCAGCAGCACTTTATTCCATTATTTTTTCTATATGCAATTTGACAGTCCTCTATTTATTTCTGCTACTAAATGTAAGCACTGATTACAATTAACCATAACTAAACAGGAAACATTTAACTTTCAGCTTTAATACTAAAAGTAAATTGTACTCCCTTGTATTGCCAAATTATCATATTCCGATATATATAAATACTTTTTTTAGAAGCAATTAAACTTAGTTTATAATCCTAAATGAAACAAAATACCACCACCAAATATGATAGAAACTGAAAATATTGGCAAGTTGTGCATGTTTCATATTCCACAGGCAAACGGTGCTTCAATTTCATAACCCAATGTGGTCAATTCGATACTGCTGAATAATAGCTGTTTAGCCAAAGAAATTTTCTAAATCAAGTAATATTATCAGCCTTTCACCAAGAGACTTATCCATCAAAGGGTGGCATCAGCATGAACTCCAAGAAATAAATTCATATTTATAACAGGAGGCACATGTCACTAAAACCAATATTGCTCAAAGTTGGTTTCATGTTTGTGAGTGGAAACCAGTGCAAAAGAAAACAAATCCCATAATTTGAGACTGTTATATGCTATTGCTGTTATATAAACAACAACAATAATATATAAAATGAATTAAAAATCATTTAAAAAAAAAAAAATGAACGTTATCTACATTGTGTATATATATATATATATATATATACAATGATAAATATTGATGTTCTGTTCCAGTCTCATTCCATCTTTTCCTTGGCTGACTTCTATGTCCTTTCTTTCTTTCAGCATTTTTAATCCACTTTTTTCGGTATCTGTATAGTTAGTCTAATACTGAGGCTATTTTTAGTTCTTTAAGTATTTATGTGCTTCTTTTTCCCCTCCAGAGAGTACAGCCTTCTGTCCTATTTTAGGAATTTCATTTCTGCACAGTCTATTCTTTTTTCTTCCACAGTTTTCATGGTCTGTAATTCACTTCCATATAGTAGAGAAGATATTGCGAAAACTTGATAAACTTTTATTTTTGTATGTTTTTAAACTTGGTTAGGTTTGAAATTTTGATATCAATGTCAGCTTCTTTTGTATATGATACAGCACATCCAACAAAGTACTTCATGAATCTGATAAAATCTGCCTGAGCATATAGGGCTAAGGTGGATTATGAAATTGAATAGAATATTTATTCACACTGATAAAACAAGGGCATTTAATTAAAATGTGAATGATGGTTAACCCTTTAACTGCTGACTTTATATTCTACTAACATTGTTTGCCATGGTCTATGGCATGGCATGGTATTGCAAAAAATTTATAAAATCAATTAAAATTCTTACTGAAGTAAGACGTCCGTACAGCATCGTACATTCTTGATATTCACTTGTTCACTTACAAAAATGGCAATAATAGTGTTTTATAAAATTAAGCGGTGTCCACTTGATTATGCAAATTACACACATTAATTTATGTAGAACCACCAGGATCTTCTTCATCTGAAGTACACAATTCACTTAACTCAGACAATTCTTCTCCTGACTCATTTGTTGTTAACAATTCATCAATTTGATCATCAGTAAGATAACGCAGATATTTACTGGTTGATGCCATATTGTGACATTCCAGAAATCCCCGTAGTCATGTGGTTTATGCATCGTGCTGCATATTATTATTATTATTATTCGTGACACCTCCAAGGAGTCAGAAGACTCATCGCAGGAGGACACCTACCGTACAACTCTCAGTCTCCACCCGAATCTACCAATCATCCACATTAATGCCATCTACCGCTCTCCACCACAACTAGTATTTTTTTGTCTGTAAATTGCATGTGTTCTGAAGGGCTGATTTGTCTGTATGCGGGCTGAAAAACCCAAGTTTCCGAGAGAAAAACCCTACTACCTCCATATGAGATCAGCTAACTCACCTTCGATTGAAAAAGTCCATATAAGAAGATTCCTCCCATCACAACGAGAATCGAATTTAGGCCTTTTTCCAATTGAAGGGCGCAATGTACTGTCGTTCTTCCAATTGCGCTACGGAGGCGCTTAATATGTTTAGTTGCACCAGTTCAAATTTTTCTCTTTAGATGTCATACAAGAACAGAAATTCAAGTCAAATAAACTTCAATTGGTTGGCAATAGATGGAGGAACCTACCCGTGAAGTTTGAATATGGGAGGCGCATCAACCGTTCAAATCGAGTTAACTCGATCGTAGCAGTTAAAGGGTTTAATCAGTACCATAAAACTCTCACACAGACATATCATCAGCCATCTCCACAACAGAAAGGAGTGAGTGTTTAAGATGACGGTGACCTATGTGGAGCCGAATGGCCTGTACTGCTTCTAGAGAACAGAATATTTTTTTTCTAGTTTACATTTTTGGGGGAGGATTTTCTTTCACTAAATGGCCAATCAGATGATGGTAAAGTCATCCACATAGAGGGCATTACTTACAGTTTGGATACTGAGTTAACCTTGATTGCAAAAAGTGTGGCACTCAAAATTGAACCTTGTGGGACTAATCATCTTTGCCAGGGTTTCTGGAAACCCTGGCAGAGATGATTATTTGTTGCTTTTCCTAAGCCAGGGAAGGATCCAAAATCCCCAATAAACTACTGACCAATTGCTGTGACATGCTGCTTCTTTAAGATTGGGGGGGGGGGGGGGAGAGCGAACTGTTGAATTCTGTTGAATAGGTACAGAAGTTGATCCATGGCAGATGGTGACAGATGTTTGATCATCTCATAATGTATGTCACCTGATCCAATAGCAGTTGGGCAACATTTAAGCAAAAGGCATCTTTCAGTTCTCGTTTTGTGAATGGCCTGTACTGCTTCTAGAGAACAGAATTTTTTTTTTCTAGTTTACATTTTTGGGGGAGGATTTTCTTTCACTAAATGGCCAATTAGAACAACTTCCGATTTAGTCTCTGCATAGACTAACAATTTGATGTAATGAAGGTTGTTATTAGTCATGTTGGGTATTAAGGTATATCATCAACAATATTACACAAATGCCATGAAATACACTATGGCCATTGTATTCATATATATATATATATACTACCTTAATATCTGGAGCTTCTAAAAAGCACTCTTAGAGTACTTTTATCCCAAAAGATTATATGGCAGTCTGATCAGTATTGTACAGATTGTCCCACCATGGACAAAAATTACTAGCCATGTGGGATGGTCTTGGGGGGGATTTTATTTTGGTAGCGTATAACAGAAACAAGTGTTGATGTGACAAGGGTAGTTCATTTGCCTTGAAGCAGAGACTAGTGATAAATGAGTTTGAAATGCTTCAGTTGCAATTCTTCTTTTAGCTTGATGGTGGAAAGGATCCAACCAATTGCAGTGTGCTCTCTCTCTCTCTCTCTGGCAGAATAAACTTAGAGGAAAGTAAGTTTCCGAGTTAAAAGAATTTGGCTTCTGTTGCAACTGAGATTACAGTTTGTGCTAGTCCAACTAGTCTGGGTTTCTGAATTGGGATGAAGACTGCATCTGCACGCAAAAATGCATGCACACTGTTTTCTGCTAAGAAAATGTGAACCCATTCATGAGTGTCCATTTTGAAAGATGGTCGATACTTTGCTGAAGTTTTGTCACTATATGATACTCGCATTACATGAATAACAGATGATGGTAAAGTCATCCACATAGAGGGCATTACTTACAGTTTGGATACTGAGTTAACCTTGATTGCAAAAAGTGTGGCACTCAAAATTGAACCTTGTGGGACTCCCTCCTCTTGGGTATACAGTCAAGAGAGAGAGAGAGGTTCCCACTTGGACTTGAAAGATTCAGTTGAATAAAAAGTTGTTGGTAAAAACAGGGAGGTTCTCTCCAAAGACCAAAGTTGTGTAGGTCTTTCAACATTCAAAATCTCTAAGCAGTACACTTCTTTCCATATCAATGTCAAGAAGATATTTAAAGATGTAATCAAAAAGACATCTTTAAATAATGCTTCTAGTCAGACAAGATGATTGTTGTTGAGTGACTGATATTGCTTAAACCAGATTGTGTTCTGGAAAAATAGGTTGTTTCTCTCTAGAAACTATAAAAGGCAACAGTTACCCCCCCCCCCCCAATCTTAAAGAAGCAGCATGTCACAGCAATTGGTCAGTAGTTTATTGGGGATTTTGGATCCTTCCCTGGCTTAGGAAAAGCAACAAATAATCATCTTTGCCAGGGTTTCTGGAAAGATTTGGGGAGGGGGCGAACTGTTGAATAGGTACAGAAGTTGATCCATGGCAGATGGTGACAGATGTTTGGTCATCTCATAATGTATGTCACCTGATCCAATAGCAGTTGGGCAACATTTAAGCAAAAGGCATCTTTCAGTTCTCGTTTTGTGAATGGCCTGTACTGCTTCTAGAGAACAGAATTTTTTTTTCTAGTTTACATTTTTGGGGGAGGATTTTCTTTCACTAAATGGCCAATTAAATATGCCTACAATACCAACATACTATAGGCTTACAACCTTTCATGAATGGGAATCACATAAAAAAAAATAATAATAAATATATTGAATAAAAGAGAAATTATTCAAAACTAAACTAGCCATATACAAGATAGTCTTCAAAGCAATTTTAAGTTCTGAATATGAGAGCTGAATTAGCAATAAAACACTTCAAAGACTGAAGATTGCAGATATGAGAGTTCTAAGAAAAATTGGGAGAGTTGACAGCATCAATGGCAGAAGTATATTAAAAATGAGGATATTAGGATAAAACCCGACACCATTAGCATTCAGAAATACTGAATGCAAACAAGACTGGATTCCAGTATTGTTTACTTGGGGATCAGGAAAGTAAAGAAAATAAAGTAAGAGGCTTTAACAAATGCACATCATCCTTTGCATTTGTGCACTCTGTCAATTTATAATATTATTCACTACTCCTCAATTTACAAAGATACTGCTCTTTGAATAAGTGACATGCAGTTGTGCAAAGCAATTTTGATTTGCATAAATTTTTTGAGATATCAAATGCATACCAAAGTACAACAGTCTTCTTTCCTAGAAGAATGGAGAGAATTAATAATCAATTATTAATTCCAAAGGTTAAATATTCAAAATTTTGGATAAATAATTTACTACAACCATCACAAAACAATAAAATTTTCAACAGTGACCATCTGAAAATGATCAGCTAAAAAATTACTCAATCACCTGTTATGAAGTCAGTTGTACAATAAAAGATATAACAAGTTATCACAGGTTTACATTCATTTGCACAATTTTCACAATACATTTTTTGCATTAAAAAAAAAGATTTTTTGGCTGGCTCATGACAAGTGACACATGCACACAGATCATTTTTTGCTCAGCAGCAATGTGTGTGTGAGAGAGAGATCTAGTGACTAAGGAAGAAAAACAAGCTATCTTCTTATATGCAGTTGGATTACCATACATAAAATACTAATAAGTAAATAATTAATAATCATTGAATGAAAACAGCCTGTAACTTCCCCAATGCTGGGTGAAGGCCTCTCCCATTGCAGGAGGGATGGGTCTACTTCTCCTGTGGTGACCCACTCCATCTTAGGAGAGTGTATACATATTTGTATGGATGAATGTATGAAGGTGAAAGACAATCACAAACATCCATGCCCTAGGTCTGATTCGAACCTGCAGCCTCTTTGCTGGCTTTAATAATTATTAAATACCGTATTTTTCGATAGATAACGCGTGTGTTATCTATACAAAAAAAGTTTAAATTCATTTAAAATGAACATGAGCAGTATACATTTGAAAAGGTATGAGAGGTAAATCAAATGTAATAACAAAACTAAGGTAGAAGTGTTACTTAATATTTATTGAACATTATACTATTCAAATCCAAAAAATTCTTCGTCAGACTCGATATTGAAAGAATCAACTGCGTTAAAAATTTTGTTTGGTATTTCTTCAGCTTCATAATCATTGTCACCGGACACAACTGCATTCCCTTGTGATTTAATGAAACCATTTCTAACACAGTTTTCACTTACAGCAGCCCAACTTTCTACAATCCACATAACTATATCTTTATATGACGTTCTTTTCATCTGCCGTTTTGTTATATTCATGGATGCCATTCATCATCCAGTCTTCCCACTTAGCCCGCAAATTGTCTCTGAATGGTTTATTTACTGCAAGATCAAGGGGTTGGAGTTTTTTGTTAAACCACCTGGAATGATGGCCAATTTGGAATATTTACTTACAATTGTTTTAACTTCTGCTGTTGTGTGTGCCCTATACGAATCCAACACTAACAAAGATTTTGGGTCGAAATATGCCATTTTTCTCTTTCGCCACACATTCTCCAACCAAAATTTCATAACCCCGGAATTTATAGCCCTTCAGATTCACAGTCCTAGAACTAGGCATGTCAAAACTTACGGGAATTCACGAACACTACTTTCTCCATCCTCTGTCTGTACTTCCCAACTCTACCGCTAGTTGGCACATGCACATTATCTATACAGCAAAAGGAATGATGAAAATGCTGAGAGTGTGTGTCATACATTAGGTGCATATTATCTATCGAAAAATATGGTAATTAATGTTACATGGGACAATTATTTAATTATCCTATGTAATGGATGAAATATATTGGAGTTTTTGAATAAATTCTACATAACTTTTGCTACATGTGTAAACCATGAAACTTACTTTAATATGTCTAGTGCACATGTTCCATTACAGCTATTAATTAACAAATAAATAAAACTATTATTTGCAGATATTATACTCTATGCACAATCTTTCAATTATCTGCTCACATTGAAAAATTAATTTTCTTCCAGTTACATGAATGTGTAGTTAAAAAGTCGGTTAACTCATTCAAGTATCCCTAAACCGAGTTTCCAGTTATTTGAAAGCTAGATAATGAGAATACTGTATGAGATTAAGAATGGCTGGCTTTTGTGTGTTATAAAATATTTTTTGAGGGAAGACATTTTATTTTTTGTAATGATAAAGCACAGCTTGAGGAAAGATGTTTCCATTTGTGACATAACTTGATCTGGTAATTGATATTTACCAGATCAAGAACTTGATCTGGTAAATATCAATTAAAATTTTTTGACTTAATTTTTTGCAAGGATACAAAAGTCAAATGTGACATTTTGCATTGCCTTATCCAGTCAAACTGAACATTGTCCTAATAGACTGTAGGCCCCCTTGGCACCAGGACTGCTGCTATGTGATATGGCATAGAGAATATAAAATTTTTGAATGTGGCAGGAGATACACTGTACCACATAGCAATGTCACTTCCCATGGCATGAATATATTCAGGATGGAGGATTTGAGTGCTAGATCTCTCAATCCACACAATTAATCCTTGATTTATTCTACAGGATTAAATCTGGAGAATTCAGCAGCCATGGTAACATCTGGAAGTTTCCATTATGTTTGACAAACTACAGGTATGCCTTGCTTAATGCAGTGAAATTAATTGTGACAATCCCTTTATATATTTGGCAAGAGTTTTAATTAATGGCCTTTAAATTTACCACTCAAAAACATGCAAGCCTCGAGGAGTGTTTCCTGGCCAAGAGAAAGAAAGTCGTGAGCATGATGATGTCATTCCTTCCATTAAGCATTAAGAACAGGTGTATTACAAGCTCCAATTGTTTCGATAATTTACTGCTGAGCAGTAAATTTAATGCTTCGATAATTTACTGCTGAGCTGCCAAAAATCACTGAAGAAAATGATTATGATTGCCACCAAATTTTGCTAGGCTGTGCTGCTCAACTTTTATATCAAAAAAAGAAGAGCAGCACAGCCTAGCATAAAGTATCAAAAGACTGCTTAACTGTTATGCTTGAAGGGAATGCTAATGGAGATTTTAAAGCGAAGCCACTGCTTGTCTATCAAACTCAGAATCCAAGGGCTTTAAAAGGATGTAAAAAAACTCTTTACCTGTAATTTGGTGGGCGATTCAGAAGGCTTGGGTTACCCAAGGTATATTCGAAGATTGGTTTAAGTCTTATTTTTGTCTGACAGTTGAAGCTTATTGCAAGAGAAATAATTTAGCTTTCAAAGCTATTTTGCTTTTAGATACTGCACTTGGTCATCCAAATTCTCTTAATAATAATCTGTGTGAGAATGGGAAAGTTTATTTTTTTTCACCAAATACGAAATCATTGCTACAACCCATGGATATCATTGCAACTTTCAAAGTCTATTTTCTTAAAAAGACATTCTCAAAGGCAGTAGAAATAACGGGAGAAAATGCGATTACGCTTCAAGAATTCTGGAAAAAATTTAACATTAAACACACGATTGAAAACATTCATGACTCGTTGGATCAAGTGTCTTCTAGCTGCATGAGAGTTTGGAAAAACCTTTGCCAGAATGCACTAATGACTTAAGTGGTTTTTAAAATCCTGTGAACAACTTGGTTGAAGAAATCATTGCAATTGGTGAAGGCCTTGGTTTTGATGCAGCAGATGTTAAAGAATTATTGGATTCAAAAGATTTCAGTGACAACTATCTTCTTGAAAGTGATCAACAACGCACATATGAAGACAACGAACCAGTGGAATGTGAAGATGAGGTTTCAAAGGAGATAACAATCAAAGAACTGGATGGAATATTTCGCAGTTAAGAATTGCTTAAGCAGCAAGTAATGGATATAGATCCAGATGTTAATCGAAGAATGCTTGTTTGCTGAGGTCTAGAGAGTCATTTTGTTTCTTATCATAGAATTTATGCTGATAAGAAAAAACAAAAACTGTTGAAACGACTCTTGATAACTTTTTTTGATAAAAAATTGCAGTAACTAATGTAGGTACAAGCATTTATTAAACATTTATTTTGCATTCATTTTTTATCTTTCCTAAAAGAGTACCATATAAAACGAATTATTAATACAGTAATTGATCATGGACGAATTGTAATTTTTACCATTGATTATTATATTTAATTAACATGATTTTGATATATGCGGTAACATCGAGGGATTAATTAATCGGGTTAATCAAGGGATACCTGTACTATCAAACAATATCAGTAAGGTGACAGTGCATTATCCTGCTGGAACATACCTTTGCCATGGATATCAGGACTCAAAACGACTTATAGGACCCCCCCCCCCAATACCATAATGATGCTGTGTTATGGCATGGTATTGTGGATATTTTCCTTTATAGCGGGAAATGAGATTTATCTGAAAAAGCAACTTTTTTCCTAGTCTTCTTCAATGGCCCAATATCTCTCAGATGCAGATTGTCGATGATTAGGTATAACGAGCACCTTGACTAGGTGCCTATTTTGGATGCCCACATTGAGGAGTGTATTAACGACAATGGTTTAGGAAACATATTCATTCATCATCTAGTTACAATCCATGGTCAGTCATTCCACAGTTTTTCATCTATGAACCAACACAAGATTAGACAACCAGCATTCGCCAAGAGCACCAATGAGGCATATATGCTTATCATTAGCTTAGCAGCTGCTGTTCTGCTCAGTATCCATTTACTCTTGGAACACTTTGCAAACAGCTTACAATAGTGGCAGTTGTCTGGATACTACTACAACCCTTCAATTATGCTTTTTCTTGAAATCAGTCGGATCATATCCCTTTCCATGTTGATTAGCAACTTCAAGTGAGCAGTACATCATACTTGATTACTGCAGGTACACTGTTCTTTCATTATGATATGAGCACCACCTGGTAAGGAATGGCTGATTATGAAACAATAGAGGTGGTTAAAATATTTTGACCAGACCGAGATAAGAAAATTAATATCCAGAATAACTTGCCCCACTTTCCTTGTCATATGCAATATCTTTTGAAAAGCTTTAGAGAAACACTATAGAGGAGAACCACCTAGCAAAATGAATTTAGAACATAATGGGCACATAATAGAGTTGTTTGCTTAGAGTGAAATCTATTAGGCAAATAAATTGCATGGAAAAATCCACTCTCTCTCTGAATGAGGCTGGCTTACACAGAGGTATGAAGTTGAAAAGTCATTATAAAAATGTTCCTCTCATATTATGTCAGAAATCAAACACAAATGAGTTTGATTTCTGTCAAATTTGAGACAAATATTTATATTTTTGGTTATGAAGTTTTATATTATTTAACAGCTAACTATGCTGGTCTGGAGTATTTTTATTTATTTTTTAATAATCAATGTTACTCTGAACCATATGATTAAAAAAAAAAGGCCCCATGCAATTGCATTACTTTTCAAGGTAGTTTAGTATATAAAAGAACACTTATTAATGCAATGTGTAGTTAACAAGGAAATGGACATGGAATTTTTAAAAATTATTAGGTTAGAAACATATACAAAGAAAATTATGGATAACAAAGAAGTATTCTTTAATGTAATACCTTTTGAAAGCTTCCACTTCTCTCTCCATTTCATCTAACTCACCATTCTCTAAATCAATATCTTTTGGCATGAAAACATCATCTAAAAAGAAAAGAAAACACATCTAAAACATACAAAATATTCCAATCACTGTAGCTGACTATAAATAAATATATATTACAAATACACAACATTCATATTAGTGAAATATAAAATATGCAAGCATTTTGAATAAAAATCTGTTCAAAATTAAATTATTAATGTTCTTGTATTGAATGTCTCAGAAGTTTTTACTGATATAAGCAATATATAATCTAATACAGGATTTCAATAAAAGAATGACAATATTTTAAATGCAAATGTTTTTCAAAACAAACCACATTCAAAGCATTTTGTGTCCATCTCATTCTAATCAATAGGTTTCAAGATGGAAGCATTTTAACAAAAAGAAGTGATGTGTGTATGCATAATATTAATAAAGAGATGCAGTATATAATGCATGAGTTAATAATGGAATGTAGAATGAGTACTGTTCAGTGAGCTGAATATATTACATTGGCTGAGTGTCTTGCATTGCTTGCTGATAATTGATGGAATTGCATAATGCCTTAACCAGCAGGGTAATTGTGAGGAAGCAATTTCAAGAGATGCAATACGTGATATAACCAGCCCAGCCTGGCCGGCCGAGTGGTTAGTATATCCGCTCCCCAGCCAAAAGGCGTGGGTTTGAATCCTGCTGTGGCCATGGATGTTTGTGATTGTCTGTGGAAAAACTAGTGATGGTGGTCGGTGATAGATGGCGTTGGTGTAGTTGCGGTCAGTTGTGAGTGGAGAAAGAGTTTTAGAATAGATGTCCTCCCTCGATGAGTCTTTGGACTCCCTGGAGGTGACAAATAATAACGTATTGCAAATCTATATTGATCTTCTCTGCATTAATGATAATTATTTTTCTAATTATCTTAATGTTGGAGGTTTAATGGATTTTTTACAACACTCAGAAAGGATTAAAAAGAATTTAATACTTCCTATATTTCGTCCTAGTCACTAGGACATCTATGGGGATTACAAAAATAACTAATGTAACATAACACAAATATCATACAATACTAAACCCAACCACGTGGGTGACACTAAAGTCCTGTCTAGGTGGAGCGCCCTCTAAGGGCGGTTGTAGGTGGCCTGGAATATAAAGTAGGATCTCTGGTGATGAGTGTTTCCCAAATTTTCGGAAGCTTAATGCAACCGTATTTATTAAGATTTGGTTGATTTCTAAGAGCTGCTGCTGCTTCTAAGAATAGTCTCTCTTTCTTGAATTTGCTGTGATGGAGCATGGTGGTTTTCTTCCATGATACTCTGTGGGTGGTGTCCAAGACATGGTCAGCCAAGCCTGAATGACCACAGTTGTGTTTACAGATGTAAGACTTGTGTTACATCCAAGAATAAAATCTAGCACCTTACTAGACAAACATGGCAAAACATTTGGTATTCTATTTTTGATATGACTACACCATAAGCCCAGTTAAGTAGCATTTCAAATATACAGGTAGAGGATAAGATGTTGGTTTGATGAGTTTGGAGTTGAACTGTATGTATGTTGATCGACATCTATACATATTCATACACTATTAGAGGAAAGTGGAGGGATAGTAACAGCCAGATCAGTGGAGCAATGCCCATGGAATTACCTATAGAAGAGACATGATACAGCAAGATCATTAAGTGCTTTGCATTATGGAATACTGAGGTAGGTGATGTGAAGTCATTAGCCTCTACATACAAGTAGCCCAGTCGTGAAGTTACCTCAAGCACAAAATTTGTTTACTTACACTTGGATAAAGGATTAAACCAAAAATATAATTTCTTGGCATTTTTAATTTATAATATTTAAAAAAAAATTTTTTTAATTTATAACCAAGTGAAAAACTTTTCGACATCTATCTTTAATCCAGAGTAATTTAGTAATAAGGTGTGACACCTTTGACTACTTGTATATGGAAATATGACTTCTGCATTACTTCAACCTTGGTATCACTTCTAGGTCCCACTGATGAGACTTCAAATAAAGGTTGAAACCAGTCTGGGTAGTAGCCCTGGCCATAATGCACAGCTTTGCATTATGGGATACTAAGGCAAGTGATGTGAAGTCATTAGCCTTTATATACAAGTAGCCCAGTCATGCAAACTTTGTTTGCTTACACTTGCATAAATGATTAAACCATGAATATAATTTCTTGGCATCTTTAATTTATAGTATAACCAAGCAAAAAAAACTTTCAACACCCAAGCTTACATCTGTTGGGTCGGAGTTGGTCTTTAAAATGACTGTCTTCCAAAACTAATTTTCTTTTTATTGAACATAAGATGGCCAAAATAGGACATCAAGGGTTTTTTTCCTCCCTCCATTATAATTCAAATTATTTCCAACACTAAATGCTATTGACTGCATACCACGACAAATTATTCTGTGCTCCTATAAATTTATGTTGGTTTGAAATCCAACAAAATATCAGTATTTGAAACATATTTCATCTATTTTTAGTTGTATAAATAACCATTAAAAACTCAGTGAATCAAATCATGCCTTCTAGAGAAAGAGAGAGGTTCCGCTAGAAAAAGACTTGTGTGCTACATACAAGCTGCATTTCAATAGAAAGACTGTATAAAAGACTGATTCAAACTGAAATGGATGTAAAGTTGCATAGCTGTGAATGCGGTGACATAAAATCCTTAAAAAGCAAATATGAAAGTACATATATGACAAAAACAACGTATAAAACTGCATTATTTTATGCAGATGCCTTACCAGGTGAAGTAATATCCTCCAAGCAGTTCTTCTTCTTATTTTTTTTTTTACTCTTTGTAGTAAGTTTTAAATTCTGCAGATAAAAATTTTCAATAATTATTACACTTGCATATCAATCAACATTTAATCTAACAGAAGTAAAAATAATTTTCTTTATACATAAATTAAATGTAGCTATCAAATTAAAAGAATAAGATTGGGAGAGGGGTGCTTCAGGGTCAAAGCTGTATAACTGAGAGGAGACCTCCGCATAGCCTTTAAAGGAATGCGGAGAACCAACCAGGGCTTGTGACCTAATGTCCAATCCTCACCTTCTTGTGGTGCACCCTGTTGGGTATCTACTTGGATACTAAACGAACGAGGATGGGCTAGCAATTTGTGATTTAGCTGACAAAATTGTATTATTATTGGTTAAACCAAAATATTGAATGATGGTACAACATGACAAAATTTCATGCCAGCTGGGGGCGTCGCCCGGTTAAACAAGGCCCCCGTTGTTTTCGCCAGGGAATCAGGGCGAACAGCAAAAAAGTAAGCTACTGGAACAAATCTGAAAACAAACCCCAACTCAACATCACCAGAGTTAAAGATCGGTACTATCAACATAAGAAACCTGAATGCTAAAGAAATGGAGCTAGCTGAGGAATTAGATAAATACCAGATCGACATAACAGGGGTGTCTGAAACAAAAAAAGACAAAAACTGATGAATCTTCGTGAGCAATAAATATTCAGGCAATGACAATCAAGAAAAATAAGGAGTAGCCATAGTATACAACACAAAATACAAGGCTAATCTTCTTGAATGGCAGGCAGTCTCAAGTAGAGTAATGTGGGCAAATATGAGAATGGGTAACTGAACAATGAGACTTATCTGTGCCTATGGTCCCACAGAAGGTTCTACTAAGGTACACGCACAGGAATTTTTTGAGGGTTTAGAAAAAGCAACTGACACAATGAAAAAGGAAAAGTTGGTCCTTGTTGGGGATCTAAATAGCAGAGTAGGAAATGATTGTCAGACATACAAAAATATTTTGGGAAAATTTCGAGAAAAGAGCAAAGCAAATAATAATGGCAAATATCTGTTGGATTTCTGCTCAGGACATGGACTAGTTATTACTAACACCATGTTCCAACATAAAAATGTGCACAAATTCACATGAAGAGAAGAGGCTAGGAATAAGAAAAGTCTCACCGACTATGTTATTGTTGATAGTGATGTTTTCTCCCCGTTGCAGGACACCAGAGTGTACAGAGGATTTGAAATTGGAAGTGATCACTATTTAGTCTTGAGCAGGTTAAAATTGAATTTCATATTGAAAAGAATAACGTGTAAGAAAGTTTTAAAGCGAATAAAAGTTGAGCAGCTCTCAGATGTGAGCTGTAGACTAAAATACACAAAGATTATTGAAGAAAAAATGAAAGAGTTTGAGAACAGGAATCAAAAACCTTGGAGATTCAGTGGCAAACTCTGAAGAAAACATTGATTGATTCAGCCAGAGAGGCATGTGGTGAAGTTGTCTGCAAGGATAGAAAAATTAGAACTCCATGGTGGACACAGGAAGTTAAAGAGGCAGTGAAAGAAAAGAAGAAAGCATATCAAAAGTTCCTGGCAAATAAGTCAGCTTGTGCTCTTAGAGAATACAGAGAAAAATGCAAGAATGCTAAACAGTGTGTAAAACTAGATGGGAGGACTTTGGCAAGAATATAGAAAATAAATATCAAGAAGGTGGCAAAATATTCTTGAAGAAGCTTAGGAATGGAGGAAAGAGTGCTGTAAAAGGAGTTAGAAATGATAAAGGTGACATGAAAACAGGAGAGAAAGATATCCTTGAAGTATGGAGTAATTACTTTGAAAAACTGCTAAATGAAACAAGCAGTGATGATAGCACAGTGGTAAAAAACACTAACCAGGCATGCAGTCAGGAATACATATCCATACTTGAAGTAGAAAAAGCCATCAAAGGCTTGAAATGTGGAAAGGCAGAAGCAGTAGATGATATTCGACCAAAAATGCTGAAGTATGATGGTATAAGTGTCTTACAGTGGCTGCACTGCATAGTTCAGAAAGCCTGGACAGAGGGACGAATTCCTGATGATTGGAGTAGAGCTCTCATAGTACTCATATATAAAAAGGGAAATAAAACTGAATGCGAGAATTACAGAGGTATTTCCCTACTGAGTGTTCCTGGTAAGATCTATGCAAGTATACTTGAGAAACGGATGAGAAGAATTGTGGAAGAAAAGCTTGGTGAAGAACAAGCTGGATTCAGGCCAAACAGAGGCTGTCAGGATCAGATCTTCACTTTACGACAAATAGTCGAGAAAGCATGGAAATATAACAAAGATCTGTATTTAAGTTTTGTCGATTTGGAAAAGGCATATGACAAGGTGCCAAGAGAGAAGCTATTCAATACGCTGCAGTTATATGGTGTGAATGGGGTATTATATCAAGCAATACTCAGTCTGTATTTGAGCTGTAAGTCAGCAGTTAGAATTGAAGGAAGTACAGGAAGATTGTTTAATGTTAAATCTGTGTGAAACAAGGATGTACATTATCCCCTCTGTTATTCATTATCTATATGGATCACATTATGAAGGAAAGTGGTATTAAACATGATATCAAAATTGGAGATGTTAATGTCAGCTCTTTGCTTTATGCGGATGATGTTATACTTCTAAATAAATCTGCTACAAGTCTGAAAGATTCTCTGACTAAATTGAATAACTGTTGTAATAGATATGGTATGAAGGTCAGCAATAAAAAGACAAAGACAATAAAATAGGCAGAATCATTGAAAATACCAACTGTGTTGTGAATGGAGAACCAGTGGAACAAGTTAAACATTTCAGCTATTTAGGCACGATTTTTAGTGAAGATGGTAAATTAAATATAGAAATAGACAACAGAATCAGCAAAGCTGGTATGGTGGGAAGTCAATTGAATAAATTCATATGGAATAAGAGAGAAATTAGTCGGAACACTAAATTAGCTGTATACTAGACAGTGTTCAAACCAGTTTTAACTTATGGATCTGAGAGCTGGGTCAAAAGTAAAACACTTCATCAAAGACTAGAGATTCGCAGATATGAGAGTCCTGAGAAAGATTATAGGCACGAACAGATGGCATCAATGGCAATATCATATTAAAAATGAGGATATTAGGAAAGAACTTGACATTGTCAGCATACAGGAATGCGTTAGCAGAGCTAATCTCATGCGGTATGGTCACTTAAACAGAATGGGTGAGGAAAGATTAACAAAACAAGCATTCTCTGCCAGGTTGGCAGGAAACCGACCCAGAGGAAGACCAAGATATAGGTGGATTGATACGGTACAAAGTGCCTTAGATGACAGAAATATAAGATATGATAATGTTGGCATCTTGACAAGTAACAGATTGATTTGGAGGAAAATTGTAGATAAGGAAGTTAGTAATGATGTAATTTTTTTTCATGTAGTACTATCATATCCTGTACACCCCTTGAAGGTACATGGCAGGAATTTGATGATGATGATGAGATTGTGTAGAAGATAATATATTCTTTCAATTAAAACTTGAACAGAAATATCAAACTAAAAGAGACAATTTAATTTTAACTTTTAACACAGTTGTAAATTCCATAAAATTTTTAAATGAATAATTTTAACTTAATCTTCTGCTATATTAATGGCATAGCAGAAGGTTAAGTTAAAATTATTCATTTAAAAATTTAATGGAATTTATATATTTCTGTTTACAATTCTATACCATTAGTATAAAATTGCAGCTGGGAATATTAATTAAATTGCTAATTATATTTTCATGAATGAAATAAAGACTATAATAAAGAAATAAAAAATATAAAATTCTAAAAAAATAATAATATAACAATTTTGCACTTCAATTGCCTAGTGAGTTCACCTAGGTGAATATTTTTACGGAATCATAATAAAAATTTTTGAAATATTTTATCACAATGAATAATGGAACACCTAAGAAAAAAAATTCAGTTTTCTAAGTTAGAATTAATCGTGTTATTTTTATTAAATGATCACTGCAGTAAAAAACAATTCTACAGAGGCCAAGATTTTAATATGTTTGTTCCCATATCAGAATGATCATCATTACACATTACACCACACACAGTTATTTTAAAAAATAATAAATAAATAAATAAATAAAAAAACATATTATGGCCAATCTTACTTAAAAGATTTAGTATATAACAATTTGTTCTTCAGATAGTTATCTGAAGAATAAATTGTTATATACTAAATCTTTTTTGAATTTCTGATGACATAAGCAGTAGTATTTGACTAGTGAAAAGGAATAAATAATAACAAATAAAATACCCCCCAACCATAAAGGGAGGAAGAATAGCACCGAAGAGGAAAACAGAACATAAATTTGTATTAAGTATAATATAACTAACCTAGAGAAAAAAAAAAACTTGTTACTACTATTTCTAACCCAAAGTACTGTAATAATATATTGATACACCTTTTTTGCTACTTTTATATCAAGATAGTTCTCAATATTATCCAAGATTTAACTTCCATTGATGAGGCTCAGTAAAATTCAATCACAGGTTTACCATGGAATACAGCAGATTCACTCTGACTAGTGAGAACTGATGTTCAACATTATGTGGTCTGGCAATAGAACCAAGAGATATCATTTTTGTGCAAGATATCCTTAAAAGTATCTCACTTACTATCACTGCTTTTCTTTCCATTAAATTAACTCTCAATTTACACTCTTAGTTTCTTCCACACTTGGTGATTTTATATTGCTAATGCTGTCCTTAATTTAAATTTTCCTATAAAGGTTAAATGATAACTACTTAACAGTGGCTGCTATATGTTCATTCTTAATTTCTCTTATAATAACTATTAAATTTACTACTCCATTTTGTGAATATGTATTAATATATACAATGCTCCAAAAAACTATCATGAATTAACCCATTTGATCCCAAGCATTTTTTTTTTTAAAAAAAGCTATTTTTTTTCATATTTAGTTGAAAATGCATCAAAATGCTACACTATACTGACAGTTAAAAAAAAAGAAGCATAATTAAAATAAAAAAAATAAAATAAATAAAAAAGTGTACTCGTATGAGTACAAATTGCAGATCAGGTATCAAAATTAACAAGCTGCTTAGCAGAGTGATGCCCAAAATACTTGATCATGGCTTCATCGATTGAGAGACGTTTGTCGAATATGCCAAACTGTTGAAATTTTTTATTTAGTTTATCCATTAGAGGTCTTATTTTATACATTTTATCGTTTTTATCTATTTGTGAATTATCGGCCAAATGTAGATATTTCTTGAAAATGGTTCCTTGGCATACTGTTGGCCACTGGGGGAACCAAGAGATCCTCATCTAAACACCAATAGTGATGCTCTCTTGGCAACCTGTGGTATCCACTCAAAAGTAGAATTTCAATAAATACCTTGATGTCTTCTTCAGTTACTTGAAATACATGATTATTGTTTTGCATAGCGTACAAATTGGTCTGTTCAATAATAACAGTAAAAATTTCTTTATTGATAAATCTTTCAAATATTTCAACTGGAGTTTTATTTTGGATTTGGTCCTTCACATTACTCAGACAGTCCATATACCCTGTAGTTACTGCCATACTGATGTTTAAGATATCTTCTGTCCATATGGGCTCGTTGGTAATTACTTTACCTTGTGCAGCAAAACAATGTTGTCTTATCGTGGCTAGAGGAAGATCATCATCTTTGCTGTATGATTCGTCACTAGCATAATGAAGCTCTATTTCCCCTGGAACATCATTGGGAAGGTGGTCAAGCTGAAGATCATCGTCATCAATATCCTCATTATCCGTTTGATAATCAACATCGAGAGGAATGATAACTACAGATATCTTGGTGATTGGAATTTGCCACGTCGTCTGCAGCTAACCCAAATGTTCTGTAACGCTTTCCATAAAACTGAACTGGACTTATTGGCTGAAATTCATCAGGGTCCATTTTTTCAGAGGTACTAAACCTAGAACAACAACAACAAAAAAAAATATATATATATATATATATATATATATATTGACTCATAAGCCCACCATTCTCAAATGAGTACAGGTCCATTTCGTATGCATTCTCAACCCGTAATCAAACAGAGGTGCTGATATATAAAAAAATGTATTTAGTACTTAACTTTGTAACACATAAAGTCAGCACAATGAAAAAATATCTGAAAAAACTACAAGAAATAAAGCACTTGAATTATCATACAGGAATTGACATGTCAGTTTTAGAATATGTACTGAAAAAGTATGACTACAGTGTCACCTAACTTTTAATTTGTGAAAATGTGGCAGAATAGGGCTTGCTAAAACTGTAACCTTCCCTGATATTTGACTGTCGTGCAAGAGATGTCACCACTAGGCCATTTTAAGTGCTATACTCAAATGAGTACGCTGGGATAAAATGAGTCAATTCTATTCACTCACTTGGTATTACCAATATTATAACTGCCCATTATTAATACATTGGCTTTCCTTAACTCAGGAAATAACTGGCCTGATATTATCATTAGTTTCCTCAAGTAAGAGTCGATCAAATCCTTTTCTTATGAAGCAATAATAATAACACTCCTCTTTTTCCATTCAATCTCTTCTAAGAACATTGAAATGAGGGTCCTAAAAAATTTGAGGATGAAGAATTCATGCTCAAAGGGATTTTTAGTTTACCACCAGAGGTCCTCAAAGCCACATATGGATGTCCATTATTTGGCAGCAATAAATGCTTTAATAAGTGGAATACGAGGATTATTCTGGACACTATGCTGGCATTACAGCAAAGCTTTTACTCAGTTCTCAGACCATAGGAAAGGAGACTTGTTAAAACACCAGTGACTTCTGTGGGCATAACCTAGCCAAATTATCATTATCAGATGATTCAGGAATGCTTCTTGCTGAAGCAGAGGCCAAAATAGTGCAGAGCTACCAGGATTCCTTTTGCAGATATCCATAGGTTGTACCACACAGATAACATGGCAGCAGGGTGGTTAATCCCATTGATGGTGGTAAGGAAGATAGGAGAGTTATATTCAAAAAGTACAGTGAAGAATATAAAAAAGTACAGAAAAGGGGGGAAGAAGAAAAAAGGACCACTACCATCATCACAGGGAGGTTTCCCTCTGTTACAAAAGGATGAAAAAATTGAGTTTCTAAGAGGTAAAACCTTTCCATCTCCATATGAGGCTGACTAACTCACCTTCAGTTGGCCAGCCCAATGTGGAGGAGCTAGCTAGATCCTCCACGTTGGGTAATAAGGCAGGATAATGGGTGAAAAAAGCTTATTTGAGATTGTAACTGAAAATGAACCGCCTGTTTCAAGATATTTTCAAAAGAAATAGCAAGTATTGGTTGGTATGGTTTTTCCCATGCAAATAAGCATTGCATTTCATAACTTACTACCTTTCCATGTTTAATGGTAAATGATGAAATGGATGTTCACAACTCATGAAGAAAGCTTGATTCTACAAGTACCATTATCATTGAGTGGTATACAGATCACGTGATCTAGAAATCTAGAAAGTAACCAACTTTTACCATTAGGTTTTGTATAATCAGCTATCCAGAAGGCATTCTGTAGCTCTGTTTGTTTTTCAGATTGAAAATAGGTTTCGCCTTGATATCCATCATATTCTCAAAACAAGATACTGATATTACTGCAAATAGTAGTAGCAAAAGGTTGATGAAGGAAAAATTAAGCTAACTGATTTGGTCTGGATTCCAAATATAGTTTTTGCATACTTTGAGCTTAAATAAGCAAGTATCATCCTAGGTGACTGTTTAGTATCACCTCATACCACAGAGTTTGATCGCTACATGGGAAATTGACACCCAGCTTTAAAGTTGAGAATCAATAAAGCAATATAGAAGTCAAATGGACATTCGTAAGAATGCCCATGCTCACATATATCTCAAAGAAAATGTATTTAAAAATTTATACTCTAAATAACTTTCTTTTTGCTGTAATTCCATAAGAAAAAACCGCAGATAGTGAATATATTAAGGAAGCTTAATGGTTTAGTATTATCAATTTATACTAAAATGAATCTATCATTCATCATAAAGATTTATTATTATTTTTACCTGTGAAACTGCACTGATCTCTTTGACTATTACCAGAGAAGGAATTTTATTTTTATTTTTATAGCTGTTACTACTGAGACTTTTTATATCACTGAGAGTTTCTGTTTGTATTGAGCTGGACACTGATTGATCCTTCTGTGCAACGAGAGAGCTTGTTTGGTGACAAGAGTTCTGCTTTGTTGATAAGCTTATACTATCTGGAAGTTCTTCCTTTTTGCAATTCTGATCACTACTTTTCTCACTTGCTGTTTCACTTCCACTGTTTTCACAAACACTAAGAGTCCCTGTGGAATACAGCAAACAGGTTGGGACACTGCTGGTATTATTGCCTAAAGAAAACATTAAGTAAAATAAGTTCAATATTCCACTATTCCAAATTGTAAAACATACAAGCATATTCTCATCAACATCATTAAATTATGAACTCATTTAGTTCCCATAAACAGATATGCTCATTTCAAATGAGTATATACACCTTCAAAACACACTAGATTATATATTTTCTACCAAAGAGATCTGTTATTTGTTTCAATAAGGAAATATTGTGAGTAGGCATATTTAAATAAATTATAATACTGGAATAAACTCACGTAAAATATTACTTTATTAGTATGATTTTTGCCTAAGTATCAAAGGCATCTTCAGTACAAGAATGCAAAAAAGCTAATCGAACAATAACTAACAATTCCAAAAGGTACCACCTAAGTAGTTAATGTAAGATGACTAAAAAAAAAGGTCATTAAATTTTATAACTGTTT
Source organism: Typopeltis vanoorti (assembly GCF_054136105.1). Classification (NCBI taxonomy): domain Eukaryota; kingdom Metazoa; phylum Arthropoda; class Arachnida; order Uropygi; family Thelyphonidae; genus Typopeltis; species Typopeltis vanoorti. The sequence continues at coordinate 92,273,365 of NC_143562.1, forward strand.
GTATTGAGCTGAACACTGATTGATCCTTCTGTGTGTGCAATGAGAGAACTTGTTTGGTGACAAGAGTTCTGCTTTGTTGATAAGCTTTAAATTAAAAATAAAGATTATACAATTAAATAAAGTTAGGAAAGATTAGCTGATTTAAAAAGTACTATCTCTCACAAAGGGGGATAGATGGAGATAATCAGATCTGTTTAGGTTAGGAGAGCGAGGTAAAGTTTTATTCATGTTTCTTTATAAAGCTATTCTATGAGGAATTGACTTTTGTGAAGGACTCTTGACAACTTCTTCATGGAGCATTTTGAACAAAATATTTTCGACAACATTTTACCTAGACCTACTCACTGTTTTAGATGTGTAAATGATATTTTTGGTATCTGGAATGGCTCTTCCAATAAATTACAACAGTTTCTTTCTAAACGAAATGCACTTCATCACAAAATCCAATTCACCCTAGAAGAAGAAGTAAAAAAGCAGTTAGCCTTTTCAGATCTTTTAATTCTTCGTCAACCAGATGGTAGCCTACATTTGTCAGTTTTTCGAAAGAAGAGTCATACAGGCCATTATATCCATGCTGAATCTCATCACCATCCCAGTCAAAAGGCTGGAACTATAAAAATAGTCTTTCATTGGGCCCACTCCTTATGTTCTTCATTACAAAAAGAATATTATTCCCAGTTTTATCTAATGGTTATAAGAATTCTTTCATCAAAAGAGCTTTTAGCAGTTTTGGTATCTCTACCTCTTCAAATACAGAAGAAATGACTTATTCCTAACCCTTATGTGCAAGACATTAATGAGTGCATAGCAAAAGTTTTAAAACACTGGATATTTTTGTTGCCATTCGCCCCATTGTGGGCTACCTTATTTCGGACAAACAGGAAGATCTGCTTTTATTTGGATAGAAGAACACAAGTCTTATATTCAATACATTGAGCGAACAGTCTGAACTTGCAGAGTATGCTATCAACACTAGTCAGAATTCATTGGAACAAGAAAAGAGTTGATAAAAATCAGTTCCTCATGCAACGACTTTAAAAAGAAACATGTGAAACTTTACTTCACTGTCCTAACTTAAATCGATCTGATGGTCTACGTCTATCCCCTTTGTGAGACTTAGTACATTTTAAATCAGCTAATCTTTCCTAACTTTATTTTATTTAATAAGTTAGGAAATTTAATGACTTTAGTTATTTTACATTAGCTACTTAGGTTGTGCCTTATGGAATTGTCAGGTTTTCAATTAGCTTTTTACATTCTTGTAATGAAGATGCCTTTGATACTTATACCTGGAGAGGGCTACATGGTGTGTAGTGTTTTCAGAAAGCTCCCGAAAGCTAAGTATAATTTTGAGTGAAAATTGGAATATTGGTTTAAATTTTAATGTAGTATTCTTTATTTTTTGGTAGTTTGTCCTGTCTGTGTGATTTTGGTGTGAATTCCGTTTTATTTAACTTAGTATTTTAACAATACGTTTCATAGAATAGCACATGCCGCCAATGCGACGTAAGATAATGGCGTCCAAAAATACGCCGTTGTTCAAAAACTGTAATGTGAGGGAGTTTGTCCAATGTGATGTGTATGTGGGATGTATGCATTCCCGAAGGACGCTGGAGTTTGGATGGAAAGTGATAGTGGTGGGAGAATGTGCAGAAAGTGTAAGCAAAGTGAGGAATGCGAGTGAAAATAGTGGCTTGATAGGGAATTGCGATGTTGTACAAGATGGCAATGAGAGCGATGATCAAAGAGAGAGTGAAAGCAACTATACAGAGAGAGAAAATGGTTTAAAAATTGAAAAAAATGAGGAAGTATTTGTAGGGAGTGAGATCGCTAGGTTGTGCACAGTGATACACAGTGCGCAGCAAGAGTTGGAGCACCTGCAAAACTCTTTCCAGAGTGCCTTGGCTAACGAAAATAAACAAGTGTTTGACAGGAAAACTAAGTGTAAGAGTGGGAGAGTTTCTGAAATGAAGGAAAGAGTATTGTATGGTGACTCGTTATTAAGAGGAGTGATAGATGGGAGTTTAACTAAATCATACTTACTGGGTGTGAAATTTAAGGATGTAAGTGAGAGTATTAGAGCGCAAAAACAGAGGGTGAAAGAATTGATAGTTGTGGTGGGTACGAATGAATTGAAAGGAGATAAATTTTTTTACGAGAGAGGACTTTAAAGTATTGTTAAAGGTAGCAAAAGAAAAGAGTGACAGAGTTAGGATGGTGAGTCTGTTGCCGCGGTACGACAGAGAGGAGTTTAGAAGGAAAGCCATAATCGCAAATGACCGTATGCGCAGGTTATGCAGACGGTGTGGTGTGGAATTCGTGGACGTGTGGAATGAGTTTGATGGGCGAAAGGATTTATACAAAATGGATGGCCTGCATTTGAATAGATTTGGTGTGCGGAGAGTGGAAAAAAGTGTTGGTGAATGAAGTGAAAATGGATGTGCAGAGAAACTAGAACTACCAAGGGGGGGGGGGGGGGGTATGCGGACGTCAGTGAGACAGTTGAGTGTAAGAATGTATATAATGTACCCGAGCCAGTACTAACGACAAGAAATCAGAATGGGATAGTTAGAATAACGCATCAAGATAGGGGTGGGACAAAGGGACCTCTGCATTTCATGTATACTAATGCCATGAGTATTAGGAACAAGAAGGAAGAATTTTTGGCCTTGATTGGCTCTTCCTGGCCACAGGTTATTGGCATTAGTGAGACATGGCTGACGGAAGATGATATAGTTAGTGGGATAGAATGTGTAGGGTATAGTGTGTTCAGGAGGGACAGAGAGAATAAAATGGGGGGGAGGAGTGTTATTGATAATAGCTGATGAACTGCAGGAGAATTGAAGTTATATTGCAGGATAGTGAAAAGAGCTCATTTGAGGCTATTTGGTGTGAGATTGAGACTGGCAGAACAAAATATATAGTTGGGTGCTGCTATAGACCAGGTGATGGAATAGATGGTGGAGAATGTATGCATAAACAAATTGATGAAATGAGTGGAAGGAGGGTAATTATTATGGGGGATTTCAACTATAGTAACACTGATTAGAAGGAGGAGAGGACACATGTGAGGAAGGAAATGGATTTTATTCAATTATTAAGGGATAACTATCTGAGACAGCATGTAATTGAAAATACTAGGGGTTTGAGAGTGCTTGACCTGGTAATAGCATCTGAGATTTTGAATGTAATGAATATGATCATGTCGCTACCTTTTGGTGAGAGTGATCATAAGGTTTAGCCACCTGGGAGGTGGCTAAAGGTGTGGAATTTATGATTAAGACAGGGTATATGTGGAATTACCGTGCTGGCAAGTATGACAAGCTTAGGAGATTGCTTGGATCAGTGCCATGGCATGTAAAACTGCAAAGGCTGGATGTCAATAGAGCATGGGAAGTGGTCAAGGAGCATTTACAGGAGGTTATGGCTGATTGAATACCTAGGGTCCGAATAGTAAAACAAGTAGGGATTAAATAGATGAATAACACCATTAAGCTTGAGCTGCAAAAAAGAACTATGGAGGGAATTTAAAGAGAAATGTGACCTGCAGGCACACGAACGGTATAAAGCACAGGCCAGAAGGGTAACGAGTGTGGTAAAAAAGAAAAAGCAGATTATGAAAGGAAACTAGCTATGCAAGATAAAGAGAATCCCAAACAGTTCTTTCAATATGCTGCAAGCAAAAAAAAAAACTGTACATGGCAAAATGATTTTAAGGAATGACAATGGTAAGGAGGTCACTGAACCAGTCGATATAGTGGAATTACTGAGCGAGCACGTTGCAAGAGTATATCATCCAGGTGGTGACATTGAAAAAATAAAGGAACCATTAGTTTATACGGGAATTGTGATGAATGAAGTGGAGGTGAATAGTCTATTACAGAACCTCAATGTGAATACATCCGTGGGATTGGATGGCATACCGGCACAGGTCTTACGTGAAGCGGCTAAAGAATTATCAGTGCCCTTGACCATGTTGTTTAATCTGAGTCTCGGGTCTGGTTTAGTCCCGAAGGTGTGGAAAGAGGGGAAAATAGATACACTGCATAAAGGAGGATCCAAGACTACTGTTGCAAATTACTGACCGATCAGCATATCAGGAGTCATTGTCAAGGTCTTGGAGAAAGTGGTCAAGGGAAAAATACAGGAATGGATTGATGAAAATGAGATACTGTACGGGGGAAAGCATGGCTTTGTGAAGGGCAGATCATGACTCAGTAGCTTTCTCAAGTTTTATAACACAGTGATGGATGAACTGGATAAGGGTAATGGGTTTACAGTGATACTGCTGGACCTGGCTAAGGCATCTGACAGGATACCACATGGAATTCTAATCCGTAAACTACAACATACGGGAATGGATATAGGGTTGGTGAGATGGATAGGTGGGTGGTTGATGGAGAGATATCAGAGAGTAGTTTATTCAGTAGTGGAGTCCAGGGGAAGGCCTGTGATGACTATTGGTGTGCCGCAGGGTTCTGTTCTTGGACCACTGCTGTTTAATTTGTTCATTAACGATGATATAGGGAAGGATCAGTTCAGATAAGAGGAACGGTTCATTTGTTCGCTGATGATGCAAAGTTAGGTAGGGCAATAGTGAATGCAGAAGATGTCAAAATCTTGCAGGAGGACTTGGATAGATTGGAGTTCTGGGCTAAGGAGAATGGATGTCACTTTAATGTGACCAAATGTAAGGTTATGCATTTTGGGTTGAAAAGATTAGCAGCAGTATACCACATTGGTGGAACTGTACTCCAGGAGATTGATGAGGCCAGGGACTCGGGAGTGTTGGTGGATAGGGAGATGAAGTTTAGGGGGCACATTGCAAAAGTGGCTAAATCAGCTCATCAACTCACTTGGTTGTTGAAAAATACTTTGACAAGCAGAGACAAGCAAGTTATTGTACCTCTGTACCAAGCCTTGATAAGACCTCATCTTGACTAATGTGCCCAGATTTGGTCACCCAGGTTTCTTCTTGATGGGGAGGAGGTGGAGAGGATTCAGAGGTGAGTGACCAAGATGATAGCAGGTCTATGGAATGAACCTTATGAGAACAGGTTGAAGATTTGTGGGTTGAAGATTTGTGGGTTGCAGAAATTAGTTGATAGGCAGAAAAGGGGAGATATGATTGAGACATTTAAATTGCTAAAGGGTTTCTATAGGATTAATTCAGAGGATATTTTTAAGATCAGGATTGGTGGTGGGAGAACTAGGGGACACCTATAGAAGCTGGGCAAGAGTGTGGTTAGCAAGGGGTGTTAGAGCTGGGTTCTTTACTTTTAGAGTGGTAAATGAGTGGAATAAGCTGCCAGAGTCTGTTGTGGATGCTATGACGGTGAGTGAGTTCAAGGGGCAAGGTATGATAGATACTGTGAGAATATCGTACAGTTGTGTGGACATGATGTTTAGGGCCTCCCTCGATGAGTTTAAGGACTCCCTGGAGTCGCCCGTAATAATAATAATAATAACAATAATAATACTTATTATTGAAATGTTTGGTGAAAATTATACTAATAAAAGAACATTTTATGTGAGTTTATTCCAGTATTACAATTTATTTAGATCTGTTGTTTGCTGTTGTTTAGGTACTAAACAACACCATGAAGCAACTAATTCTATAATGTGAGTAAGTTTTGTCTTGTAATTGTGCATGTTCTGAATTTTAAACAAATTTTGTACAAAAGCTGATAAGCAGATAAATTGGATTAACTGCTGAATCAATACTGAAATTACTTTTTGCATTCTGTTCTACTAACATAGATTAAATCAAGCACTAAGTGATGAGGCCAAAAAAGTGTTTGATAGTTCTTTATCAAAAGAGATGTGGGATATTCTGAATAGACTTCAGAAGCATGTTATAAGCAGCAAAAGGACTCATAAGTAAAAAGGATAAGTCAGAAGGTTGAATTCTAAATGTTTGGAGCCCAAGTCACAGAATCCATTAATAAAAAGATAATTAAAACTAAATATGAGAATTACAAACTAATTTTCCTACTAAGTATTTAAGATTTATATAAGCATACTCAAGGATAGGCTAAAAAAATTTTTGAAGAGAAACTGGGGAAAATCAAGCTGGTTTGAACGAAATCACTGATAGGAAGTTAGCAACAATTTGTAGAATTATCATACTCTCTTGGATATGGTATCTTTTCATAGTTATAGAAAGGATGTTGATCTCAGAAAAGCATAGGACAAAGCACGAAAGGAAAAAAGTTTCAAAACACTAAATCTATATGGTATAAATGTTGTTGCCATGTGGGGTTCCCTCAATTTTGCTCAACCACCCTTTTGGATAGGTTGAGCCCTCCAATGAAGGATTTTAACCAGGTATTTTTGACTGTAGATCCATGTGTGTTTGTGGGCCGGTTTGCCTGTTCTGAGGGACGAAAAACCCAAGTTTCCAGGTGCAAAAACCCTCTATCTCCATATGAGACCAGCTAACTCACCTTTAGTTGAAAGAGACCAGATAAAGATTCCTCGATGGGAATCGAACCCAGGTCTTTCTGACCAAAGGGCTTCATATATGGTATAAATGCAACCATAGATACAAGAATCAAATTATTTGAACTGAAGACTACAGGAAAATGGATTAAATTTAAATTATCTGTAAAAGAGAGTGATAAGCTATTTCAATTTTTATTTATAAATATATGATCATATTATTAAACAAAATAGTACTTTATGCAGATAACAATATCTTTAAACACCGTTTAATATTCCTGACGTCTTCAGAAGTATTTAGTCTAAAAATAATTGCTGTGAAAAATTTAGTAATAAATCAACAGTATAAGAGTATCAACATGAAAAAAAAAAAAAAAAAAAAATCAGCTGTATTCTTAGTACCTATCATACCAGACTACATTCTTCTTCTTTTATTGTCTTCAACAGGCCTTTAATTGCAACAACTGCCCGTGCATCCATCCTTGGATTTCCTGTTATTCTTAGATAGAGTGTTAGCCACATGCCTCTAATATTTTGTCTGCAAATTGTGTGTACAAGATGAAAAACCCAAGTTTCCAGGAGAAAAAAATCCTGCCACTTTCATATGAAATTAGCTAACTAATCTTCACCTGTAAAGCACTGATAAAGGTTCTCTGCATCCTTGATGGGATTCAAATCCAGGTCTTTCCAACTGAAGAGCATGGTCAAAATTGACTGAGCTATGGATACTGCACCATCACATAGTTATATAGTATACATTTATACACAAATTGAAATGAACTGACTTACTAAACATGTCAATTAAATATATGTTCATAGCCAAGAGAGTTGGTAAGGAAGGAAGCCAGTTCAATAAATTGATATGAAACAGCAACCAAAAGACTAAAGTAGAATATAGGACAATGTTCAAGCAAATTTTAATTTATGAATATAAAAGTAGGTTAGAAATAAAACAGATGATTGGAGAATGAAAACTATACATATAAAACATCTGAGTATTGGCTTCTTAACAACAATGTTCATGATATCAAAGTACATAAACTACACTTATAATACATCCTACTGTTTGCAGATGACTTGTTAATCACAGCAAGAAGTGAACTCAAAAGTTCAATATATTCCTTAAACACAAATGCTAAAAAAATTCAAAATGAAAACAGATAAACTTTTAGAACAAATTAAATGCTTCAAATACCTTGGATGCCCTATTTCATATACAAAACTTGACACTAATACCAAAATTTCGCACTTTCTAAGGATCAGAAAGATGATCAATGTTTGCAAACCTAAGTTCAAAAGCATACATGAACAACAGTAACATTCTAGAAAGAACATCTCTAATCTGTGGAAGTGAAATATGGAAATTAAAAAAAAAAAAAAAAACTGCAGGAAAAAAGAATAAACAGTGGAGAAATTAAATTCCTACATACAACAGAAGGCTACACTCTAGGACAAAAAAAAGCAGCACAAAAATATGTCAAATTCCTGATTTCAACAAATTCCTGATAAGTATCCTTAGGGAGTATACAGGAAATTATGATAGTACTATATGAAAAGAATATATCATTACTAATTTCCTATTGCCAATTTTCTTCCACGTTAATCTATTACTTGTCAGGACCGGTACTGTCAGACCTTATGTTTTAGTCTTCTGCATCAATGCACCTAAATCTTGATCTAGGTGGATTGATTAGCTGTAAGAAGTAAAAACTATTGCTCACATATCCAGGTGCAAAATACTAATGAAATTCTTCTGCAACTACATTGGAATCATTCAGATCATAATTGTTAACAATAATTGTTCCATTATGAATGTATGCTTAATTCATTTCCATTATTCATATCCCTTAATATTCATTCTTTCTTTCTTTTACTTGCAGCACATCGAAAGAATTCTTGTGGATTGTCTTTAGCAGAGCCAGTTTCTTTTCATATTCAGACTCAGCTTTCCGTACAACAGTTGTGATTTCATGTTGCTTATAATTTTCATAACAGACATCATCCTTATGCACACAGTATTCCTTCCACATCATCCATTTCTTACGAATCTCTTGCTTAATAAAATTACGCATCCATTTGACTCCTAGCCTATTTATTCTTCGAACTCTCAGGACACATTCTGATATTACATCATTTAAGTATTTTTTTAAATGCTTCCCATGCACTGTTGATATTCTTCCCATCCAGCAACCAATAGCATTCCACTGAACTTGGTATACTCCTCAGTTGGCCATAATTTCATGTTTTGTGGTTCAGCATGCAACCTTTTCTGAATAGAACATTCATAAACTTAGTCACTTTCCAAGTGAGTACTGCATGATGACTGTCACAACCAGAGGCAGAATAGTGACGTCTTTAACTGAAGTACCCTCTGACACTATAATCAAATCTAACACTCACCTTGAGTTCCTTCTGTCACATGCTGCTTGAGGAAATTGTGTAGCAACAGCTCAATAAATTCAGTTTCATTCTTCTCATGAGCTTTTACTGCTACCGATCAATATTTGGATAATTAAAGTCTCCCATTATGATTACTCTTTTTGCACCCATCATCTCTATTTGGTGATGCATTTCTTCATTACTAGCAACCGATCCATCAGGTCTGTAACAACACCCCATTATGTAATCGATCTTGTTAGATTCCACCTCACACCAGATGGCTTCAAATTCACTGCTACATGAAATATTGTTACCAGTATACCACAATCATAGGTCTCAACACTAACTGGATTCAAGCCAACCAATATCATTAGCATCACATCCCCTCTTCTCCTGTCTATCCTTCCTAAAAGTACTGTATCCTTTACACTCAATACCAGTTAGTATGTCTGATTCTGATAGCCAGGTCTCGCTAATGCCTGCAAATCTGAGATTCAACATATTGACCAAGACAACAAACCCTATCCCTGTTTTGCTAAATTTTCCTCTCCCATTCTGTTTAAGAGTACTTACAGGAGTATACAGGATACTCCAACATAAAAAGTTTGCATTGTTGCTAACTTCCTAATGACAAATTTCCTCCAAATCAGTCTGTTATCTCTGAGGGCTCCAGTACCATCAAATCTTATATTTCAGTATTCTAAGGAACTTCTTACTGTATCAATCCACTTATATCTTGGTCTTTTTCTTGGCATCAAATACCTGTTATTCTAACCTTTCCTATTCCATTCTGTTTAAGTGGCCATATCACCTTAGATTATTATTGTTGTTATTACATTACAATACACCTGTCCAATAAGTACTTGAACTTTTCTGTACATGAAACAAGTTTACAAGTCCAGAAGAAGATACAGCAATTATAGCAAAAGAGAAGACTTAATGGGATATTTCAAAGAATAGTTCACCAATGTCTTCAGAAAAGCAGCAGTAAAGAATGCTTCAAAAGTGGCTGCATTCAACAACCAACATTCACTATGTGAGTACGCACAATACTAGTTCCTGAACTTACTGTTACTCATATAAGAATAACAAACAATATATTAATAATATGCAATAAAATCATGCAAGATCAGAGAATTTTATAGTCCTTTGATCAATTTATAACTAAAGAATATGGCCAATCAGAATTTCTAGTTTCAAAATAATAATAAATAACCAAATCTGAGAATTATTAGAATTTTTCTCATTTTTTTTCCTTATAAGTTAGAGCTATTTATATCATGTTATGTTAAATTTTGAAAACTCACATTTGACTGTTTACTACCATTTTATGCAATGGAAGCATAATAAACACCAATTAAATTAAAACACGCACAGTTGATCAATTTAACACTGTGAATTAAAGAATACAAATTACTTTTTTATATAAAAGCTGAAATGATTAAAAAAGGAGAAATTAATTTGAATATAATGCTATTTATTATTCATCTTCTAATAATAGGTACTGGCAGTACCTATAATTACAGAAATTATAGGTACTGCCAGTTAAGTGGAATATATGACTACTTTTATAATTCAATATCAGTTAATGGTTACCTTTTTTATCCAACTTTGTTACAGGAATAAAAGGTTGCGAAGATTGAGTAACACTATTGCTATAGCTGTCTGTCATTTTGTTATCGTGGACTAAAGATTTGCTTACTAAAATGGAAGAAGCTTTGGCACCTTTCTTATTGTCAGATCTACTGTTACACTTATTTGTATCATTAATATCAACACAATCCTGTTCTAATGACATAAGAGGAGGTACAATATCGGATCTGCCTCCCTGACTATCATAACTACTTCCATTAATGCCATTTTGTGAATCAGCAATTTTGGCATGTTTTTTGTCATCCAATGTCTGTTGGTAATTTTTTCCTTTTGATGATTCTTTAGAAGCATCACATTTCTAGAAAAAAAAATAGGGAAAAAATATATATCTATCTATTCTATATATAATATTGTGCAAGAAAGATTATTGATGGATCATAAATTATGAAATCTGAAGATAGAAGTTACTCTCATATGGCATGGCTTTTAACAAAAAAAAAAGTGCTAAATAAAAGATATGAAAGTTTGCAAAGAGAATCTTCCATTTCTATCTCCAAATTTCATGCATACGAACACACAGACAAACAAATTACCAAGACTATGAAAGTGTCTTTTAGAAGATATTAAAAAAATCATAGCAAATATAATTTCTATCAATTTAATTAAAGAAATAGAAATAATATTGGCATAATACAATACTATAATATGTACACAATCAAAAAATAAGGGGAATGGAACAATTAACATTACAATATATTTAATTTCCACCAATTAATATTCCTCAGGAAGGATAGCAAGTAGAAAGCAATGTTTTAGATATAATGCTATGAATGTAGCATAGCAATGGTACTATCAACGTAAGAATCCTGAATGGCAAAGAAATGGAGCTAGCTGAGGAATTAGATAAGTACCAGATCGACATAATAGGGGTGACTGAAACAAAAAAGACCAAAACTGGTGAGATATTTCCGAGCAATAAATACAAAATGTTATATTCAGGCAATGGCAATCAAGGAAAAGAGTAGCCATAGTATTCAACACAAAATACGAGGCTAATCTTCTTCAATGGCAGTCAGTCTCAAGTAGAGTAATATGGGCAAATATGAGAATGGGGAACTGGACAATGAGACTTATTTGTGTCTATGGTCCCACAGAAGTTTCTACTAAGGTAGAAGTGAAGGAATTTTTTGAGGCTTTAGAGAAAGCAACTGACACAATGAAAAAGAAAAAGTTGGTCCTTGTTGGGGATCTAAATAGCAGAGTAGGAAATGATTGCGAGACATACAAAAATATTTTGGGAAAATTTGGAGAAAAGAGCAAAGCTAATAATAATGGCAAATATCTGTTGGATTTCTGCTCAGGACATGGACTGGTTATTACTAACACCATGTTCCAACATAAAAATGTGCACAAATTCACATGGAGAGAAGAGGCAAGGAATAAGAAAAGTCTCATTGACTATGTTATTGTTGATAGTGATGTTTTCTCCCTGGTGCAGGACACCAGTGTGTACAGAGGATTTGAAATTGGAAGCGATCACTATTTAGTCTTGAGCAGGATAAAATTGAATTTCATATTGAAAAGAATAACATGTAAGAAAGTTTTAAAGCGAATAAAAGTGGAGCAGCTCTCAGATGTGAACTGTAGACTAAAATACACAAAGATTATTGAAGAAAAAATGAAAGAGTTTGAGAACAGGAATCAAACCTTGGAGATTCAGTGGCAAACTCTGAAGAAAACATTGATTGATTCTGCCAGAGAGGCATGTGGTGAGGTTGTCTGTAAGGATAAAAAATCAGAACTCCATGGTGGACACAGGAAGTTAAAGAGGAAGTGTGAAGGAAAAGAAGAAAGCATATCAAAAGTTCCTGTCAAATAAGTCAGCTTGTGCTCTTAGAGAATATAGAGACAAATGCAAGAATGCTAAACACTGTGTAAAACTAGCTAAACAAAAGTCATGGGAGGACTTTGGTAAGAATATAGAAAATAAATATCAAGATGGCGGCAAAATATTCTGGAGGCTGTTGAAGAAGCTTAGGAATGGAGGAAAGAGTGCCGTAAAAGGAATTAGAGATGATAAAGGTGATATGAAAATGGGAGAAAAAGATATCCTTGAAGTATGGAGTAATTACTTTGAAAAACTGCTGAATGAAACAAGCAGTGATGACAGCACAGTGGTAAAAAACACTGACTAGGCATGCAGTCAGGAATACATATCCATACTTGAAGTAGAAAAAGCCATGAAAGGCTTGAAATGTGGAAAGGCAGCAGGAGTAGATGATATTCGACCAGAAATGCTGAAGTATGGTGGTATAAGAGTCTTACAGTGGCTGCACTGCATAGTTCAGAAAGCCTGGACAGAGGGACGAATTCCCGATGATTGGAGTAGAGCTCTCATAGTACCCATATATAAAAAGGGAAATAAAACTGCATGTGAGAATTACAGAGGTATTTCCCTGAGTGTTCCTGGGAAGATCTATGCAAGTATACTTGAGAAACAGTTGAGAAGAATTGTAGAAGAAAAGCTTGGTGAAGAACAAGCTGTATTCAGATCAAATAGAGGCTGTCAGGATCAGATCTTCACTTTACGACAAATAGTCGAGAGAGCATGGGAATATAAAGATCTGTATTTAAGTTTTGTCAATTTGGAAAAGGCATATGACAAGGTGCCAAGAGAGAAGCTATTCAATACGCTGCAGTTATATGGTGTCAATGGGGCATTATATCAAGCAATACTTAGTCTTTATTTGAGTTGTAAGTCAGCAGTTAGAATTGAAGGAAGTACAGGAAGATGGTTTAATGTTAAATCTGGTGTGAGACAAGGATGTACATTATCCCCTCTGTTATTCATTATCTATATGGATCACATTATGAAGGAAAGTGGTATTAAACATGATATCAAAATTGGAGATGTTAATGTCAGCTCTTTGCTTTATGCGGATGATGTTATACTTCTAAATAAATCCGCTACAAGTCTGCAAGATTCTCGGACTAAATTGAATAGCTGTTGTAATAGATATGGTATGAAGGTCAGCAATAAAAAGACAAGGACAATGAAAATAGTCAGAATCATTGAAAATGTCAACTGTGTTGTGAATGGAGAACCTGTGGAACAAGTAAAACATTTCAGCTATTTAGGCACGATTTTTAATGAAGATGGTAAATTAAATATAGAAATAGACAACAGAATCAGCAAAGCTGGTATGGCGGGAAGTCAATTGAATAAATTTATATGGAATAAGAGAGAAATTAGTCGGAACACTAAATTAGCTGTATACAAGACAGTGTTCAAACCAGTTTTAACTTATGGATCTGAGAGCTAGGTCAGAAGTAAAACACTTGACCAAAGACTAGAGACCACAGATACGAGTACTGAGAAAGATTATAGGTGTGAACAGATGGCATCAATGGCAATATCATATTAAAAATGAGGATATTAGGAAAGAACTTGACATTGTCAGCATCCAGGAATGCGTTAGCAGAGCTAATCTCAGGTGGTATGGTCACTTAAACAGAATGGGCGAGTCAAGATTAGCAAAACAAGTGTTCTCTGCCAGGTTGGCAGCAAAACGACCCAGAGGAAGACCAAGATATAGGTGGATTGATACGGTACAAAGTGCCTTAGTCGATAGAAATATAAGATCTGATAATGTTGGAGTCTTGACAAGTAACAGACTGATTTGGAGGAAAATTGTAGATAGGAAATTAATAATGATGTAATTTTTTTCATGTAGTACTATCATATCCTGTACACCCCTTGAGGGTACATGGCAGGAATTTCATGATGATGATGATGCTATGAATGTAAGGTGCATTTCTGCCATAGCAGAATAAGTAATTTTTGTTACATGTGTAAGCCGTGAAACTTACTTTAATAATCAGATATGCTGGACCAACAATTACTGGCATTAGTAAGAGAAGGAATTGTTACAGAAACAAAATGTGATGTTTTCAGTATATTCAAGGAGCACACAAAAGATAAGAATGATAGAGTCATTCTTGAATCCCTTAGCTGGTGCCTGTATGGGGCCGGCCCCTTAACCAGTACTGCTATGGGTGCTACTGGACTATAGATACTACGTATAATTGTTTGCCATGGTGTATGGTCAAGGGCTTTCTGCTTTGCTTCTGTGACACAGGTTTTCTTAGAGGCAGCTTGTAGCCTCCATAGTACACTGCTCAAAACAATTATGGGATATTTTAGTTTCTGTCGGATAATTATAAATTTCTGCAAATAATTATAACTATTGGGTACTTTATACATGAATAAATAATTCTTACTTATGGATAGGGTGTAATTGATGAGATATTGTTTAAATAATCGATATTTATTACAAATTTAACAAATTATACATTTTAGTGTGAAATAATGTTAACAAGAATAGCCAAAAACGCTTTTCTTAATTTTTAATAGGGTGTATGTTCTCCATTAACAGCCAAAACAGCGGTACATCTTGATTGCATGGTCCGGGTAAGATGATCAAACACTTATTGTGGGATATTTCCCCACTCTTCTGTGAGAGCAATTTTGAGCTCTTGAAGCGATCGTGGTGGCACCAGTCAAGCAGAAATGCACCCAGGCATGCTCGATTGGATTACAGTTCGGTGAACAGGCAGGCCAGTCCAGTCGTTCAATACCTTCCTCCTCAAACCACTCTTGTACCAAATTTGCATGGTGTGGATGAACATCGTCATCCATAAAAATGAATTCTTGGCCAATTGCAGCAGCATATGGACGAACTATAGGTTCCAAAATCTCATCGTGATACCTTTGGGCTGTTAAGGAACTGTTTTTCTGATAAAATAGAGATCAGTATGGCCACCTATACTTATTCCAGTCCATACCAAACTCTCAACTTGATGTTGGGGTCTTTCACAAACAAACTGTGGATTATTTCTTGTTCAATTTTCACGCCATATCAAGATACTTCGGTTATCTGGTTGCAGACTGAACCTGGACTCGTCACTAAAAAAGTACACGAGCCCAATCCTCATTTGATCAATTGCCGTGTTCCTGCCCAAATTCTTTGGGCTCTCTTTTGTGATTTGCAGTAAGTGGAATACAAACCATTGGTCTGCAAGCATATAAACTTATGGCATGAAGACGATTTCGAACATTTCTCGTCTCCAGAAAGTGATTCCAAAGTCACAAAATTATGCTTTGAGATACACAACATGCTTGAGCGACAACTTGCTGTGTTTGTCCAGCTTCTAATTGACCAATGGCTCTCCAAGGCATGGATTCAAAGATACCATGTTGCCCTACCATTTTTAGCAAACTAATGGGTGGTAGGTGGCACAAGTCTCCAATTGAAGTGATAATTATGCACTGTGGAAGTGAGCGCAACAAGTCATGCTTTTGTACCTTCCACATGCTAATACGGCTAAGATATGTTTCGACAAGTCTTAACATGATTTTGTATGCAGTTGTGTGTTCTACATTGTTGTATATTAAGAATATTTTAAAATAAATGTTACATTTGTAAATTATTTTTCTAACTTTATAATTTACAAGAAAACCAAAATATCCCCTAATTGTTTTGAGCAGTATAGTTGATGAGGTAGGTGCTGTTGATCCATTCTGCAAACATACCCAAACCAGCAAAGTTTAAACTTTTGAAGTTCGCCAATTGTAGTTTGGTTGTCACACCAAGTCCTGATGGTAGTGTTTTGGATATGATGGAGTAGTGATATTCATGGTATGTGACAAAAGGATTTCATTTGAAATGTTTCTAGCTTGTTTTAGGTCAGTTTTAAGGAGTGTCCAAGTTTCTGATCCATACAAGACAGGCATGATCAAGGAGTGAAAGAGGTGCATCTTTGTTTTGCATTTTGGCTGTTACTTCATCTATGCTTGCAGTTTTACCATACTTCATGGAGCTTAAGAGCTGCATTGACCGCTCAGTGTATGTGGTGGCATCTGAGGCATGATAGGCTAGAATTCGCACCATTGTTGCAACCTTTCTGATTGTACATATGTCCCATCAGCTTTGCAGATGTCATCATTAATCACTTTCATTCTGCCACTTAAATTTTGAAGTGTTGAATAGTGTATGGCATTCCTTTTTCCACAAGGATTCTTCTAGGTTGGTCACTGTGTTCCAGCATGCCTCTTTTCTGCTTTGAGCCGTTGTCGTACTTCTTGGTTGGACTGTCTGTAGAAAGCATGGTTGACAAGTTTGGCATGATTCTGTTGGTCAATCAGGTCCAAGCACTCATCTGCAATCCATGGTTGAGTTTGGTTTCTCATCATAGGGCAAATCTCTTTAGCACATTCACAGATGGCTTTGGAAAGTTATTGGGCTTCTGTGTCCATGTCATCTGCTGGTATCAGAGCAGTAAATCGATTCATGGAGCTTTAGAGCTGCATTGACTTTGCTAGTGCGAGTTGGAATTCTTTCTTGTGTGTTAGGTCAGTCAATATGGACCAATTGTGCTGCATGGGTGCACCTTTTGGATTTTATAGTCAAAGCTGTATTCTTGTCCGGACTAAGTAGTGGTTAGAACCACAGTCAGAGACATGCATTGATCACACATCTTTCATGAATGATTGATAGTGATTGTTGATGAGAAAATAATTCTCATAGAAAGGTTTATACGTTGGTTGCACATGATTACTAAATAACTTAAGGAATTCACAACGTATACTGGAATATAAATTAAAATAAACTTTAATATATACTTCCTATATTTTGGCAACGTCACGTTGCCATCATCATGGGAACATAAGATTAAGACACATGCAGATTGAACACAGTATCCACCACCTTCGAAACCACATCATAAACAATATTAGACTGGATGTAGTCTGTGTTCTCACCAAAGCAGGACCACCAAAAACCAACATGAAGAAAGACAAAGAAATAGTAATCACCAAAGTGGATAAGGGGTACGCCACCATGGTGCTCAACCATACTGACTACACAGGTAAGCTTAATGTTTTATTATTAGATCGGGCTACTTACCTCCCCACTGAATACAATCCCACCAACTCACAAATTAGAAAACTCCATAGACTGCTTAAGAAGGTCACTTCTTGGCCTGTGGAAGTTACTAACAAATTAAAACCTTTTAACTCTAGACCCCCCCCCCCGGTATATATGGGTTCCCAAAAATACATAAACAAAATGTGCCATTACGTCCCATAGTGGATGGCAGTGATTCCCCTATGTACAAATTAGCCAAACATTTAGCCAAAGCGCTCCCACACTATACTGGCAACACACCATCACATATAAAAAAACTCAGCCCACTTCAAAGCCAGTGTAGAAAACCTTATACTCCAACATACTGACATGATGGTCAGTTTTGACATCTCCTCCTTATTTACAAATGTTCCACTCAAGGAAATCTTAGAGCTCATCCAAGCCAAATTTTTCCCCGATATATCAGCCCTATTTCAGTTCATAATGAACTCTGGCTATTTCGTTTGACAGGGAAAATTCTACAAACAGATAGAGGGGACAGCCAGGGGTTCACTACTCTAACTTTCCTTGGTCAACTTCTTTATTGAGACTTTTGAAGAGAAAGCCTTAAATTCTTCCCCAGAAAAATCTACCATATGGCTTCGCTACATTGATGATGTGCTCGCTATTTGGCAACATGATACACTCCTCTCCTTAATGCACTTAAACAACCAACACCCCAGAATCAAGTTCGCCCCGGAAAAAGAGGAAAACAACAGCCTCCCTTTCCTAGAACTAGTCACCCCACCAGCCTGATGGAACCTTGGTTTTCTCTGTTTATAGAAAACCCACACATACAGGTAGGTACATTCACCAACAACACCCCCCTCTCACAACAATAATATTATTATTATTATTATTAGAGACCTCCAGGGAGTCAGAGACTCATCGAGGGAGACTAAATACTACACACACCAGCTATCATACTTATTCTTGAATTCATTCACACTTCTTGCACTCATAACATCCAATGGCAATCCATTCCAATCACGCACCACCCTATGAGAGAAAAATCTAGCCCTCACACCCTTCTTGGCAGCATTCATTCTCAGCTTCCAAGGATGCCCTCTCGTTCTTTCCCCACCCTCCATAAATTGAAAAACTCCATCAATTGAAATCCTGTATGACCCTTTCAGAAGTTTGTAAGTCTCAATCATATCACCCCCTCTTTTTTCTGTTTGCTAGTGTCTGCAGTCTACAAATTCTCAATCTGTCTTCATAATCAGTATTCTACAATCCTGATATCATTTTTAACACTCTCCTTTATACTCTCTCAAATATATCAGAATCACAACGGAAACCAGACCTGTGCACAATAGTCCAAGTGAGGTCTTATCAAAGCCTTGTAAAGCGGCAAAATAACATCCTTATCTTTACATGTGAACATTCGTTTCAGCATTGCAATCTTTGCTACATGATCCCTGAACTTCAACTTCCTATCTATTAACACCCCAAGATCCCTAGCCTCATCAGTTTCTTCTAGTCTAATCCCACCAATATACTACAACATTGGATATCTAATCATGCCAAAGTGAATGACTTTACATTTACTGACATTGAACTGACACCCATTTTTCCATGCCCACAATTCCAGCCTATTCAAATCATTCTGCAAAGACTGCATATCAGCAGCATTCCTGATTACCCTACCTATCTTTGCATGATCAGCAAATAACTGTATATCACTTGTCAAATCCTTCCTAATATCATATTAATGTACAGTGGACCAAGCACTGATCCTTGTGGTACACCACTTGTTACCTTAACCTTGCAGACTCAGATCCCCTGTGTATTACTTTTTGATATCGGTCAGTCAGCCATTCTCTTATCCATGCTAATATTGTATAACCCAAACCATTTTCTCCAATTTATGCAGCAGTCTGCCATGCTGTATTCTGTCAAAAGTCTTAGCAAAATCCAAAAGTATCATGGTGTATCCATTCCCATTGTCTAGTTCAATGGTAACATTGTTATAGAATGTGAGCAAGAACATGACCTTCCCTTAGTAAACCCATGTTGTTCATTGAAAAGTAGATATTCACTGTCAACCCATTTCTGAATGCCGCTCCTAACCAAATTTTCCAAAATCTTCACCACCACTCCTGAGATACTAATTGGTTGATAGTTGGATACATCTGTTTCTGCACCACCCTTGTGCAATGCAATTACCATACATTCCATCCATTCCTGCGGAATCTTCCCTGTTCCGAGACTCATATTAAACATCCTGGATGTTATTATGGAGTTATTAAGACACTATACAACAGGGCTAAACTAATCTGTTCAAATGGCAATGCCCTAACCACTGAACTAAATCACATCCTTAACACTTTCTCAGCCAATGGCTACAACTCCCAAAAAATCCAAAACCAGTAAACTACAGCCCCCCCCCCCCCCCCCCTCACAAAAAAGATTACTCTAAATCCATCACCATTCCCTACATCTGGGGCACCTCAGAAAAAATTACCAAAATCCTGAATAAACATGACCTGACCTCTTGTTACAGACCATACAGAAAATTGGCATCCCTTATCTGCTCCACTAAAGACCAACCACTTCCCCTAGACCTACCTGGTCCCTTGCAGCTGTAAGCTGCCCTACTTTGGCCAAACAGGCAGGGACAGCAAACATCAGAATTTCGGAACACAAGGACTGCATCCGGTTTCACCAGTACAGCCACTGTGGGCTTGCAGACCATGCTCTGAATACACGCCACAAAATACGGTGGAAGAAAGACACATTAATACACCACAGCAAGTATAAATTTGAAAGACTATTCATAGAATCAGCCTCAGCCCTAAGAAACATGCCAAACCTCAACAGATTTGGATGCATGAGACTGCCCCAAATTTGGGAGATGCACATCTTGAGAACTTCAGCCCAATGGCCAAGAATATGTAATATAGCTCGCTAGTAGGCACCATCAGGACTTTAGGAAAAACAGTAGTTTCCTCGCTTCAACCTCATTTGCTGTTTTTAGTGCCTTCGTGCACGTGCCTTAATCTTATGTTCCCACGTTGCCGAAATATAGAAAGTATATATTAAAGTTTATTTTAATTTATATTCCAGTATATGTTGTGAATTCCTTAAGTTATTTAGTAATGATGAGAAAATAGTCCAAGACTGAATTTCCAAATTATCCTTGCCAGGTAATTTGATGTTTTGGTGGGTACTTGAAGAAACTGTTTGCGACTAGCAGGCCACTGGTAGTGGCAAAATGACAGTAGTCTTATTCCGTTATCATTTGCTTGGCCCCAAGGCCAAATCTTACAGGTGTCTCCTCCCAGCCGGTTGTGTTAGTGCTAACAATGGCAAAAAAATTTCCAACTCCATACCCAAGAAGGACCTAATCATCTTAGCTGGTGATTTTTATGCCCATGTTGGCACTGGCTGGGAGGAGACACTTGTTAGCCCTTAGAGTTGACTGTAGAATGCATCTTTTATGTCATCTAGACTAACTTCGGTTGGTGCGTATATGGTGATGACGTGTTCATACAGTGCCAGCCAGTTGCAGCACAGCTAATCAGCTTGACAGTGGCTAGAGTGCCAGGATGCTTTTTTTTGCTGCTTTACTAGTGAATGTAAATTCTACTCCTCCTGTGTATTTTTCACTATCAGAGTAGAGGAGTCATCAATGTCTGATATCTGGATTGTTCTGGATCCAGAGTCTGGGAGTCATACCTCTGAAAATGCTGCAATTGAGAAATTGCAATGTGATAACTCACATGCAATTATTTCTAATTGGCCAAGTTGGTGATCCAGGCAGCCAGTTTAATATCCAGTTGCATATTTCACACCAGTGCCCTGGCCATGGTTATCTGCCAGCACTTATCAGCTGCAGTAGATTGGGTTTGTAGCATATTTAGTCATTTTTTCATTGGTCCCTTGCCTGGTTTTATGGTCCCACCAGCAGGTGGCCATTGTTAGTCTGGCTTTTCAGTTGAGACCTGTCTGGCTTGAGTCCTTCTGGTAAATTATTACTTTTTTTTTCTTTTTTATCACAAACATACACACTTCATTTGATCCTAATAATATCCGTTTTTAGTTGGCTGTCTTGAGACCACATACAAGGAGAAATTTCATTCTCCATGTACATCTGCTGTTTATTTTTTTCATCCTTTACAGTTTCTAAGTAGATTATTTCTTAATATTCTAGATTAATCTCTTAATTTTAATTTTTGCAAGTTTTCTAGTGTATTTACTATTAGTATCACATCATTCATTACCAAATTTATCTCATCCACATATCATCTTTTAACAGTATCCTATCATTTTTATGCTTTAGACTCTTATTTATATCTCCGATTTTAAATTTTAAGATTTAATGGAGCTCCATCTTACTATTCTACTTATTAATATCATATTCATTCATCACCATCTCTACTTTAAGTTTCAAATACTTTAATTGTCAAAAATACACAAAAGTAGGCAATAATATGATTAAATTAATTTTTTTTTTAAGTTAAAAAGGGGTTGCAGTCAAAATATATGTTCTGATCCAAGGGTACTTCATAAAAATAAGTTTTGTTTATCTCTTTATATCAAAGATTACAAAAGGAGCAACATGAGCTACAGGTTTAGAGATAATATAAAGAAATATATGTAGTTTAATCACTCTTAAATAATTTTTTAAATCTTTTAACATGTGACCTTAGTATTATAATGAATAACACATTTATCCCTTAATCATGTATTAGTATTATAATTAAATCTAACCAAGTAAAACTCTCTACTGATAGTACTACAATGAGTAATACTGGTAATGGGTTTGAGGCCATTTGGCCTGAGAAAGACTAATAGAACAAAATACACAAGTGAATGCTGCTACAGACCAGGTATTTTGATGACAGATCACAAAAATTGATGTCATTCAAAAAAAACCAAACAATTAAAGTCAAACTGGTCATGTAGTCAGGATGAAAGATGACTGAGGGCCAGTTCTTACTATCTGAATAAGAGAGATGAGATCATAAGAATAAGCATGAAATATTTCAGCGAGGACAGCCAATGTGAAAGAAGACTGGAAAATGGGGAAGGCCTTGACAATAGACGAGATCAGGTGAACAGGACTGTTGACTATTATTATGAGTTATTTCAACTATGGGGTTATAAACTGGTGGCAGAAAGCATCAAAATTGGAGAGAGAATTTAAAACATCGCTCAGGGATAACTATCTTAAGCAGTATGACATGGAAGGGACTCGCAGTACAAGAAAACTGGATTTGGTAAAAGCATCTGAGAGAATCTGTCTATAAATTGATTGACCATTATGCCTCCGATTGGTGAGCATGATCATGCACAATGCAAGTGTGAGCTCTGAAGGAGCATATGTGAATTATATGGCACGTGATTATAATAAACTGAAAAGAAACATCTTGGCATGAGAAATTGCATAGCAGAGAATCAACAGTGCATAGGATATATGAAGTCCAAGGATATATGAAGGAAGCAATATCTAACTGCAACAACTCCAGAGTTGCAAGAAAAACTGTAATGAGAGCTAAAGGGATGAATAACTATTTAAAATAACAGCTACATAAAAGAAGTATGTTGCAGATGTATCATAAAAAGGGTGATGGTGACACCCAAGGGAAGTATAAAGGGTAGGTCAGGAGAGTGACACACATGACGAGGATGTTCAAATCAGATTATAAAAAGAATCCAGGAGAATTTTATCACTATGTAGCTAGTAAAAAAGAAGAAGAATGGCCATATAAGAATATCCGTAGTGAATGCAGATGGCAAAAATGTGACAGATTTACCAGAAATAGCCAAAATGTTAAGTTAACGCTTCAGTAAGAGTTAAATTGAAATAAATTACGCATTCTGGGCAGATCCATCATAAAACTCTGAATGTAGAGAATTAAATAATACAGATGGAAGAGCTGGAAGTATTAAAGCTGTTATAAGAGCTTGATTTGAAAACAGCAGCTGGATGGAATATCAGCAAGGACACTAGACACTACAGGAACATGCAAGGGATTTAGCACTTCTACTTACTTCTGATTGGTTGTTCAACTTGAGTCTCAATGTGTGTGTGTGATTCCTAATAAATGGAAGGAGAGTAAGAATTCAAATATGCAAGGCTGGAAAGCTAGGAATGGTGCAGTAAAATGCATACAACTCAGTATTGCTAGTGTGATAATCAAGGTTTTTTTTAGGGAAGCTGATTAGGGAGGGAGTAGACAGCACTAAGATCCTCTAAAGATGACAGCACAATTTGTTAAAGGTAGGTCTTGCTTTAGGAAATCTGCATATGTTCTACAGTTAGGTACTTGACAAGATTCCACGAGTTTCTCATATGACCCAAAGGGACGCATATGATAAATTTTTGACATGGGTAATTGAAAGAGAAGCTAAGTGAAAATATCAGAAAGGGATGTATAGTGGTGAGGAGTCTAAGAGATGCAAAGTGACCAGCAGCGTACAACAGGATTCTGTACACGGATCATTGTTATTTAATTTACATATTAATGATATTGGGGATGGATTAGATAGCTGATTCAGAATTCCTGCAGGCTGACACTTGAACAGATTTAATTCTGGGGGCAAATGTTAATGAGTGTTAGTTGTGTCCCTAAATGCCAGATTTTACATTATGGACAAAGGCCATTGCAAGAAGAGAATCATATTAATGGGAATTTGCTGCAAGGTAATCAATGAAACTAGAGACTTGGGGATTATAGTGGATAGTGAAAAGTTTAGAAAACGCAATGTTTAAGGTGGTTAAAAGTCACCACATTTGATAACTGCACTATTAAAGAGAACACTAACTGTGTGAAAAAAAAAAAGATGTCATCTGGGTTCTGAGAAGATGGGGAAACAGTTGAGAAAATCCATAAGTAGGTGACCAAAATGATAACTGCCTTGTGGAATTGCATATATGAGGACAGATGGATGAGAAAAGATATGACAAAGATATGTTAGTAAGGATAACTTACAGAATATATGTGAGATGTTCAGCTCATGGCTGGTGCAGGCTGGACAGGGGACATCATGAAATTGACTAAGAGTGTGGTCAGAAAGCATGTGATGTACAGATACTTTTCATAGTGAGTGCATGAATGGTCTATCATTAGATTTTGTGAATGCATCTTCAGCGAGTGTGTTCAAGGATATATGATTGGTATTTGAGTGAATAAAATGGCTCGCACTTGCCAAGTTCATGAACTTCCTGAAGGGAAGTTCATGAACTTGCCTGTATAACCATGTGATATTATTCATAATAATATCACATGGTTATACAGAATCCCCAATCTATATGATGAAAGTCATCTACCACCAAGGTCAAACACAGAATTCACCACTTCAGGACTGATGATGAGATGAGGTGATGAAAGCCCAGGAGAAACACCACCTTGCTTATAGGATGCCAAAAGTGGTGAACACCATGTCTGGCTTCCAGCACAGGGATTCAAGATGATAACCTTCAAGAGAATGCCAAACATACTTGGAGACCCAAACTTGTTCCATTTGATGATACATCAATAAAAATGATGGTGTCACAGACTGGCTGCCAGACAGCACACAGGAAACCTGTTAATAATGAATGAGAAAGGTTTCCTAGTCAGCTGACACATATACTCTGCCAGGTCATGCCTGAATTGGGGGCAGTGGTTCCAAGTATTGGTATGTAGGAGGCACTGTTGAGGCCATGTTATGGCAAGGAGACTGACTGCACTGTATGGGTGTCATGTCCAAGAGTATCTGCTATCACTGCATGTCTCTCCTCTATCCTTTTATCAAATTCATAATCAATAAAGCATAAAACAAATGATGATAGTTACACTTGCCAAGAAATTATATTTTTGTTTAATCTTTTATCCAAGTGTAAGCAAAGAAAATTTGTGCATTAAGTATCTTCACAACTAAACTACTTGTATAGAGAGGCTTAGTATCCCATAATGCAAAGCATGCAACCTTTAATGCATGTGGGGGACCCATCAGTGGTGGATCCAGACTCAGAAGGGATATCAAGGTTGAAGTAATGCAGATGTCATATATTTTCCATATACAAGTTAGGCATTATGCACACTCAAAAGGATGTCTGCTTTGCATTATGGGATACAAAGACAATTAATGTGAAGTCATTAGACTTTATATACAAGTAGCCTGGTCATGAAGATACTTCACATGCAAACCTTGTTTGCTTATACTTGGATAAACCATATAATTTCTTGGCAAGTTTAATTTATAACCAAATCAACAAACTTTCTACAAATAATTCACAAAAGATATTTCAATGATAAAGACAAATCAAAATATTAATATACATCAAAACTCACTTTTACATCCATTTCACCAACTGTGGCATAATGTAACATAAAATGACATTCACCATTACTTACATCTAGACCAGACCTTTCCATGAAAGAAACCCAAATTACAGCTTCACAACAGTTCAAAATTACAAACTTCATTATTCCTTTTGCTACGTGTATAACACTTGTGCTTTTTGAGTGTGACATTACCTGCCAGAAAATACGATATTTAGAATCCTCTGCTTCTGACTTCCACTGGTTCATTCTTTGCTCCATTCCATAATATTAAAATTTTCTGCTCATACTATCTTCAAGTAGGTAAGACAAAGTTTGGCACATTTTTAAACAAACATATCCAGAAAACATACAAAATAGTAATAGGTACTATTGCCTCTTCCTCCCCCAACCATAAAAAAAAAGAAAGAAAAATCTTATATAAATAAGAAATGAGAAGTTCAAACCAGAAAGATTAATATTATGAATTAAGTGCCAGGCACAAGGTGGGACTAAAATTTCAACGATATACAAAAACTTTGCATTACTATATTCCTTAATCTATCCCTAAAGGAATTCATCTAGAAGGAAAATGTTTATGCAACTTGTAAAGAATTCCTTTAACAGATTAAGGAATATAGTAAAAAGACATTTATCCAGCATGTGTATACACACACACACACACACACACACACACACACACACGGAATAACAGTATGCCAGTTTGCATGATTCTCTTTTACAGTACAAGCCTCAGACTCAAGACTTCAGTTATCTCTAGATAAACTTGATCACTTAAAAGTGATAATATTATATAAAAATAAACATTATAATACATATAGTATACAGCTTATGCTAAAAATATGGAATAATAAAACATAATACATAAATGGCAGCAGAACAATGAAGAACATCACTGCCTACAATGAACATGTATCATGAATTTCTGGTTTCAGGTTGTCAGATAAGGACTTTTACTAAATATAATGTAGTTACTTAACACTGATAAAAGACAATGATATTCTCTAATTCCTGTTTAAAAATTACCTTTTTTTTCTTTTTTTGCTGTTTTGTTGTTTTTGTAGCAGTAGGCCTTTCTTCTGAACAATTATCTGAACCAGTAATAAATTTCAACAATTCCTCCACAGCTCTGTTATCTACCTGATGTTCGGACTTCTCGGATTTATTAAATGAAACTCCTTCTGCCTAAAAATTAATTTACATTATCAAAATAAAATAAAACTCCTACGTTAAGAAATCAGAAATTTAAAATGCATTTAAAAATAAAATCATTAAAAGAGAGCCTACTTGTATAGACACAGAAAAACAGTCTATCAAAGTGAAAGTTTACTATAAACAAATTAAGAGAAAAGTATAATTCTACTTCTGCCAGAAAATATACAGTAGCGAACAAATTAATCTGAACTAGCTGAATTTTCGTTAAGTTTTTGGTTTAATTTTTGTTTCAGTTCACAATTTTTGTTTGGGTTTCAGTTTACTATTTTTGGTTTTGGCTAGTGTGCTTTTAGTTTTTAGTATTGTGTGTTTTAACTGTCTCTACAATGTTTATTAATAGTGTTTTATTTATTTTCATCATCATCATCATCATCAAATTCCTGCCATGTACCCTCAAGGGGTGTACAGGATATGATAGTACTACATGAAAAAAAAAAATTACATCATTATTAATTTCCTATCTACAATTTTCCTCCAAATCAGCCTGTTACTTGTCATCACTCCAACATTATCAGATCTTATATTTCTATCGTCTAAGGCACTTTGTACTGTATCAATCCACCTATATCTTGGTCTTCCACTGGGTCGTTTTGCTGCCAACCTGGCAGAGAACACTTGTTTTGCTAATCTTTCCTCGCCCATTCTGTTTAAGTGACCATACCACCTGAGATTAGCTCTGCTAACGCATTCCTGGATGCTGACAATGCCAAGTTCTTTCCTAATATCCTCGTTTTTAATATGATATTGCCATTGATGCCATCTGTTCACGCCTATAATCTTTCTCAGGACTCTCATATCTGTGGTCTCTAGTCTTTGGTCAAGTGTTTTACTTCTGACCCAGCTCTCGGATCCATAAGTTAAAACTGGTTTGAACACTGTCTTGTATACAGCTAATTTAGTGTTCCGACTAATTTCTCTCTTATTCCATATGAATTTATTCAATTGACTTCCCACCATACCAGCTTTGCTGATTCCGTTGTCTATTTCTATATTTAATTTACCATCTTCACTAAAAATCGTGCCTAAATAGCTGAAATGTTTTACTTGTTCCACAGGTTCTCCATTCACAACACAGTTGACATTTTCAATGATTCTGCCTATTTTCATTGTCTTTGTCTTTTTATTGCTGACCTTCATACCATATCTATTACAAGAGCTATTCAATTTAGTCAGAGAATCTTGCAGACTTGTAGCGGATTTATTTAGAAGTATAACATCATCTGCATAAAGCAAAGAGCTGACATTAACATCTCCAATTTTGATATCATGTTTAATACCACTTTCCTTCATAATAAGATCCTTATAGATAATGAATAACAAAGGGGATAATGTACATCCTTGTCTCACACCAGATTTAACATTAAACCATCTTCCTGTACTTCCTTCAATTCTAACTGCTGACTTACAACTCAAATAAACACTAAGTATTGCTTGATATAATGCCCCATTGACACCATATAACTGCAGCATATTGAATAGCTTCTCTCTTGGCACCTTGTCATATGCCTTTTCCAGATCGACAAAACTTAAATACAGATCTTTGTTATATTCCCATGCTTTCTCGACTATTTGTCGTAAAGTGAAGATCTGATCCTGACAGCCTCTATTTGGCCTGAATCCAGCTTGTTCTTCACCAAGCTTTTCTTCCACAATTCTTCTCAACCGTTTCTCAAGTATACTTGCATAGATCTTGCCAGGAACACTCAGTAGGGAAATACCTCTGTAATTCTCACATTCAGTTTTATTTCCCTTTTTATATATGGGTACTATGAGAGGTCTACTCCAATCATCAGGAATTCGTCCCTCTGTCCAGGCTTTCTGAACTATGCAGTGCAGCCACTGTAAGACTCTTATACCACCATACTTCAGCATTTCTGGTCGAATATCATCTACTCCTGCTGCCTTTCCACATTTCAAGCCTTTGATGGCTTTTTCTACTTCAAGTATGGATATGTATTCCTGACTGCATGCCTGGTCAATGTCTTTTACCACTGTGCTGACATCACTGCTTGTTTCATTTAGCAGTTTTTCAAAGTAATTACTCCATACTTCAAGGATATCTTTTTTCTCCCGTTTTCATGTCACCTTTATCATCTCTAATTCCTTTTATAGCACTCTTTCCTCCATTCTTAAGCTTCTTCAACAACCTCCAGAATATTTTGCCACCTTCTTGATATTTATTTTCTATATTCTTACCAAAGTCCTCCCATGACTTTTGTTTAGCTAGTTTTACACAGTGTTTAGCATTCTTACATTTGTCTCTATATTCTCTAAGAGCACAAGCTGACTTATTTGACAGGAACTTTTGGTATGCTTTCTTCTTTTCCTTCACTGCCTCTTTAACTTCCTGTGTCCACCAGGGAGTTCTGATTTTTTTATCCTTACAGACAACTTCACCACATGCCTCTCTGGCTGAATCAATCAATGTTTTCTTCAGAGTTTGCCACTGAATCTCCAAGGTTTGAAAAACTCTTTCATTTTTTCTTCAATAATCTTTGTGTATTTTAGTCTACAGCTCACATCTGAGAGCTGCTAAACTTTTATTCGCTTTAAAACTTTCTTACACGTTATTCTTTTCAATATGAAATTCAATTTCATCCTGCTCAAGACTAAATAGTGATCACTTCCAATTTCAAATCCTCTGTACACTCTGGTGTCCTGCACCAGGGAGAAAACATCACTATCAACAATAACATAGTCAATGAGACTTTTCTTATTCCTTGCCTCTTCTCTCCATGTGAATTTTTTTATTTTTAATAGTGTAAACAAGTTGACATTTGGATTGCTTTATTCATTTTGAGTAGCTATAAAATGGAGGGAAAGGTACACATTTGAGGAAAAGTGTACAAAGACTGGACTGTTGAGCAGTGGAAGAAGGTCGTATTCTCAGATGAGAGCCATTTCTTTGTCCAAGGAGTGCGAGTGCCCTATGTTTGCAAATCAGTGGCTGAGAAGACTTCTCCTGCCCACCTTCAACAAGATCATAAACACCCAGCTGAAAAGATATTCTGGGGTTGTTTTACACAAGGGGTCCAGGATCAACTCACACATAAAAATATTGGAGAAGAGAGACTGGTCCTGCAGATCCAGAAAAACAAAGACATCTTCTGACAGGATCTTGCTCCATGCCACACTTCAAAAAAAGTGAAAGAGTTCCTCAAAAATCGCAACATCCAATTACTTCGGTTGTCAGATAACTCTCCTAACAATCCAATAGAAAAATGTGGGCCATAGTGAAAAAGAGATTTGGAAAATTAAATTGTGATACAAAGGATAACTTAAAACAATCCATTCTAAAAGCATGGTTTAGAGATGTGGAAATAAGAAAAATGTTTTCTACGTTGGTAGAATCCATGCCTAAGCGAATTAATGAAGTTATTAGGAACAGAGGAGCACATATAAATTATTAAGTAAAGTTGAAGTTTAATTTTTGTACTCATTTTCTTGCAAAATTAAAATTTTTCTCTTTAAAATGCGAGTGCTTGGATCAATTTATTTGCTACTGTACTTCACACATCACATCAGCACCATACAACACAACCCAGTGCTTTAAGTTCTATAAAGAGCAAACAGAAATCCTTTAATGTTTGGAATTTTCTAAAATCACATTTCATGGAGCTTGTCAATATTGGCAAATCAAGAATAATAATCCAACATTTTGATCTTCATATCATGGTTTTCATCTTGAGTATACATATATAAAAAACACAAAGACACAAGCTATGTTACAATACACATAGCATACTAAAGTCACACTAATTTGGTCAACAATTAACACTACTGGCCTGACCTCTGATTATAAAAGAAATAAACATACTACATCAAATGATATAATCACGTAATCACAAGAAAGATATTTATTTAACCAAATATTTCGGTCTGGAAATAGCAGACCATCGTCGGTGGTATTACAAGAACAGTTTAAAAAAAAAAATATATACAAGCTAGAATACTAACAATAGATCGTTGAAATTAGAACATGCCGCGTGATGTTATATCACTAAGTATGAAACGAAATATTTTGAAGTAGAAACATGATTGAATTTGCTATAAAAAAAAAAAAAAAAAAAAAAAAAAAAAAAAAAAAAAAAATTAACGAGTAATCTTGATTAGGCTTTCCCAGATTTTTGATATAGATATGCAGTCATTACGATTCAGGTTGGGATGATGGAGCAAGGCCTCCACGCTTTCCTTGAACAAACGTTCGAACCTATAACGGGATCTATGTAAGAGGCGCGTTTTGGACCAAAGGATGCTGTGGTCAGTTTCAATCCCGTGTTGAGCCAAACCAGACTTTTCAGGTTTATTGTGAAGAATGGATGATTGATGTTCTTGGATTCTTTTTTCAAGAGAACGTCCAGTCTGTCCAAAGTAAGAGAGATCACAGTTGCAAGGAATTTGATAAACTCCAGGAAGAGATAAAGTTGAGCGTTTGTCTTTAGGAGAAGGAAAATGAGAAGACAATTTGTTAATAGGAGAATACGTAGCTGTTAAATCATATTTCTTCAAAATTCTTGCGATAGGTTCTGAAATACCGGAGATATAAGGAATAGGTACTCGACGTATTGAATCTTTGTTGTTTTGTGGAGGATTATAAGATGTAAGAAGACGTTGAATACTTTTTTCAGAAAAGCCATTGAGTTTCATGTGTTGCTGGATAGTAGAAAGTTCTTTCTGTAGATAATCAAAAGTAGAACAATTAGTTTTGGCTCTTTTGATGAGACATTTTATAATTCCTGTTTTTTGACATGGATGATGGGCTGATTCTTTCAGAATATAACGACCTGTGAATGTTGGTTTCCTGTATACTGTAGTTGTAAGAATATTTGAAGATGATCGGATGAGGAGAACGTCTAAAAAAGATAACTGGTTGTTTTCTTCTAATTCCATAGTAAACTTTATGCGATGATGTAAGGAATTAATACTGTTTAAAAAGGAAGATAAAGTGTTTTTACTGTGAGGCCAAATAGCAAATATGTCATCTATATATCTTACCCAAAAAGATGGTAGAGGGAAACTAGATGTGAAGAGGACTTTTTCTAAATGTTCTAAATAAAAGTTGGCTAAAGCTGGAGAAAGAGGACTTCCCATGGCTGTTCCTTCTACTTGGCTATAAAATTTGTTTTGACATATGAAATAACCAGAATGTATAACGAAATCGAATAGTTTTATAATATCTTGAGGAAAGATGTCAGCAAGTAGTTTTAAAGTTTCCTTAAGAGGTACATTGGTGTATAAAGATTCTATATCAAAACTAACCATAAGATCTGTAGGTTGTAATGAGACATCTTTTAATTTTTCTAAGAAATCTGAGGAGTTTTTTAAAAAAGAACTCGAGTTGCCAATGTAAGATTTCAGTAATTTAGCTAGATATTTGGCTATACGGTAAGTAGGAGAATCAATGCAATCTACTATTGGACGAAGAGGATAGTCAATCTTATGGATTTTTGGAAGGCCATAAAATCTAGGAGGTCTTGCAAAATGAGTTTTAAGTCTTTCAATTGTGTCTTTATCCAAACTGATGACTTCATCAAGGAGAGAATTTAATTTCTTTAGTTGTCTGTTGGTTGGATTATAATCAATTTCTTGATATGTGGAGCGATCTCGAAGCAAAAGAGAAAGTTTTCTTCTGTAATTTACTGAGTCCATAACTACTGTTGCTTTTCCCTTGTCAGCTTTAGTGATAATGAGGTGATTATTTTTTCTCAAGGACTGTAAAGATTTCATTTCAGAAGGAGATATGTTAGAAGGAGGAAGTTTAGCCTTAAGTAGAGAAGAAGCGACTTCTAGGCGAAGAGCATTAGCTTTATCGCTGGTTAGATGATTAAGATTCCTTTCAATGTTAACTAGGAAATCTAGATATGGTATTTTATTTGGAACAATAGAAAAATCATGTCCTTTTGAAAGGATGAGGGTTTCGCTTTTAGTCAAAGGACGTCCGGATATATTTACAATCCAATTATCTGGAGTTATGAATGGCTTGGATTGTTTAGACGAAAGAGCCTCATATTTACGGTTAAGATGTTGACTTAGTTTATTATAAGCACGTTGAGTAGAACGTTTAGCTACATTTAGAACTATGTGAGAAAGATGTGGATCCAAATTTGTGGATATATAGGTGCGTAAATCAGAAGTCTGATGACTGTGAATAGCAAGATCACGTTTAGCAGCTTTAAGTTGATTACGGATTAGAGATAAACTTGTGTTCCGGTAAATATTATGAGCTCCAGGAGATTTTATTGTTTCTTTAATCTTAGCGAAATTGGGAATAATCTTGTTGTCGCGGCACTTTTTTAAGAAATTAATCTTTGCTCGTAACCTACCTTGTATAACTGAAAGTTTTCCTAATTTACCAGTTATTTTAGTAGCATTTTCCCCGTGAAGGATAAGAATTTGTTGTTTTAAGGATACTTGCGACATAAGACTGAATGATATAATCACGTAATCACAAGAAAGATATTTATTTAACCAAATATTTCGGTCTGGAAATAGCAGACCATCGTCGGTGGTATTACAAGAACAGTTTAAAAAAAAAAAAATATATACAAGCTAGAATACTAACAATAGATCGTTGAAATTAGAACATGCCGCGTGATGTTATATCACTAAGTATGAAACGAAATATTTTGAAGTAGAAACATGATTGAATTTGCTATAAAAAAAAAAAAAAAAAAAAAAAAAAAAAAAAAAAAAAAAAATTAACGAGTAATCTTGATTAGGCTTTCCCAGATTTTTGATATAGATATGCAGTCATTACGATTCAGGTTGGGATGATGGAGCAAGGCCTCCACGCTTTCCTTGAACAAACGTTCGAACCTATAACGGGATCTATGTAAGAGGCGCGTTTTGGACCAAAGGATGCTGTGGTCAGTTTCAATCCCGTGTTGAGCCAAACCAGACTTTTCAGGTTTATTGTGAAGAATGGATGA
Source organism: Typopeltis vanoorti (assembly GCF_054136105.1). Taxonomy (NCBI): domain Eukaryota; kingdom Metazoa; phylum Arthropoda; class Arachnida; order Uropygi; family Thelyphonidae; genus Typopeltis; species Typopeltis vanoorti. Next base: position 92,307,163 of record NC_143562.1, read on the forward strand.
TTGATGTTCTTGGATTCTTTTTTCAAGAGAACGTCCAGTCTGTCCAAAGTAAGAGAGATCACAGTTGCAAGGAATTTGATAAACTCCAGGAAGAGATAAAGTTGAGCGTTTGTCTTTAGGAGAAGGAAAATGAGAAGACAATTTGTTAATAGGAGAATACGTAGCTGTTAAATCATATTTCTTCAAAATTCTTGCGATAGGTTCTGAAATACCGGAGATATAAGGAATAGGTACTCGACGTATTGAATCTTTGTTGTTTTGTGGAGGATTATAAGATGTAAGAAGACGTTGAATACTTTTTTCAGAAAAGCCATTGAGTTTCATGTGTTGCTGGATAGTAGAAAGTTCTTTCTGTAGATAATCAAAAGTAGAACAATTAGTTTTGGCTCTTTTGATGAGACATTTTATAATTCCTGTTTTTTGACATGGATGATGGGCTGATTCTTTCAGAATATAACGACCTGTGAATGTTGGTTTCCTGTATACTGTAGTTGTAAGAATATTTGAAGATGATCGGATGAGGAGAACGTCTAAAAAAGATAACTGGTTGTTTTCTTCTAATTCCATAGTAAACTTTATGCGATGATGTAAGGAATTAATACTGTTTAAAAAGGAAGATAAAGTGTTTTTACTGTGAGGCCAAATAGCAAATATGTCATCTATATATCTTACCCAAAAAGATGGTAGAGGGAAACTAGATGTGAAGAGGACTTTTTCTAAATGTTCTAAATAAAAGTTGGCTAAAGCTGGAGAAAGAGGACTTCCCATGGCTGTTCCTTCTACTTGGCTATAAAATTTGTTTTGACATATGAAATAACCAGAATGTATAACGAAATCGAATAGTTTTATAATATCTTGAGGAAAGATGTCAGCAAGTAGTTTTAAAGTTTCCTTAAGAGGTACATTGGTGTATAAAGATTCTATATCAAAACTAACCATAAGATCTGTAGGTTGTAATGAGACATCTTTTAATTTTTCTAAGAAATCTGAGGAGTTTTTTAAAAAAGAACTCGAGTTGCCAATGTAAGATTTCAGTAATTTAGCTAGATATTTGGCTATACGGTAAGTAGGAGAATCAATGCAATCTACTATTGGACGAAGAGGATAGTCAATCTTATGGATTTTTGGAAGGCCATAAAATCTAGGAGGTCTTGCAAAATGAGTTTTAAGTCTTTCAATTGTGTCTTTATCCAAACTGATGACTTCATCAAGGAGAGAATTTAATTTCTTTAGTTGTCTGTTGGTTGGATTATAATCAATTTCTTGATATGTGGAGCGATCTCGAAGCAAAAGAGAAAGTTTTCTTCTGTAATTTACTGAGTCCATAACTACTGTTGCTTTTCCCTTGTCAGCTTTAGTGATAATGAGGTGATTATTTTTTCTCAAGGACTGTAAAGATTTCTCAGATTTCTTAGAAAAATTAAAAGATGTCTCATTACAACCTACAGATCTTATGGTTAGTTTTGATATAGAATCTTTATACACCAATGTACCTCTTAAGGAAACTTTAAAACTACTTGCTGACATCTTTCCTCAAGATATTATAAAACTATTCGATTTCGTTATACATTCTGGTTATTTCATATGTCAAAACAAATTTTATAGCCAAGTAGAAGGAACAGCCATGGGAAGTCCTCTTTCTCCAGCTTTAGCCAACTTTTATTTAGAACATTTAGAAAAAGTCCTCTTCACATCTAGTTTCCCTCTACCATCTTTTTGGGTAAGATATATAGATGACATATTTGCTATTTGGCCTCACAGTAAAAACACTTTATCTTCCTTTTTAAACAGTATTAATTCCTTACATCATCGCATAAAGTTTACTATGGAATTAGAAGAAAACAACCAGTTATCTTTTTTAGACGTTCTCCTCATCCGATCATCTTCAAATATTCTTACAACTACAGTATACAGGAAACCAACATTCACAGGTCGTTATATTCTGAAAGAATCAGCCCATCATCCATGTCAAAAAACAGGAATTATAAAATGTCTCATCAAAAGAGCCAAAACTAATTGTTCTACTTTTGATTATCTACAGAAAGAACTTTCTACTATCCAGCAACACATGAAACTCAATGGCTTTTCTGAAAAAAGTATTCAACGTCTTCTTACATCTTATAATCCTCCACAAAACAACAAAGATTCAATACGTCGAGTACCTATTCCTTATATCTCCGGTATTTCAGAACCTATCGCAAGAATTTTGAAGAAATATGATTTAACAGCTACGTATTCTCCTATTAACAAATTGTCTTCTCATTTTCCTTCTCCTAAAGACAAACGCTCAACTTTATCTCTTCCTGGAGTTTATCAAATTCCTTGCAACTGTGATCTCTCTTACTTTGGACAGACTGGACGTTCTCTTGAAAAAAGAATCCAAGAACATCAATCATCCATTCTTCACAATAAACCTGAAAAGTCTGGTTTGGCTCAACACGGGATTGAAACTGACCACAGCATCCTTTGGTCCAAAACGCGCCTCTTACATAGATCCCGTTATAGGTTCGAACGTTTGTTCAAGGAAAGCGTGGAGGCCTTGCTCCATCATCCCAACCTGAATCGTAATGACTGCATATCTATATCAAAAATCTGGGAAAGCCTAATCAAGATTACTCGTTAATTTTTTTTTTTTTTTTTTTTTTTTTTTTTTTTTTTTTTTATAGCAAATTCAATCATGTTTCTACTTCAAAATATTTCGTTTCATACTTAGTGATATAACATCACGCGGCATGTTCTAATTTCAACGATCTATTGTTAGTATTCTAGCTTGTATATATTTTTTTTTTTTTAAACTGTTCTTGTAATACCACCGACGATGGTCTGCTATTTCCAGACCGAAATATTTGGTTAAATAAATATCTTTCTTGTGATTACGTGATTATATCATTCAGTCTTATGTCGCAAGTATCCTTAAAACAACATACTACATCAAAGCTAGTCCTGTTATGTGTTTGAGCAGAAATTATTAACAGATAAATCCACAACAGTTAGGCTAGAGATTTACAGATAAATTAGAACAAAAATAATATTGATAGTGGCCAATATATGAAATAGGTGCTGAAATTATTGCTTAGAGTCCTAAGTAAGGATTTGCTGCAGACTTGAAACAGAAGCTATGTGGGTTGAATGTGTGCCATCCATATTCTTGGGATTTTTAGGTTGCCATTATTTTCAATATTTTTTGATTAGGATGGTTGATCAAAATTTTATACGCTTCCTTAAATTTGCACTCAAAGCAAGTTTTTGTATGATTTAAGGAATAGGTACCTTTCCAATCAATTTGGTGTAGATGTTAAGAGCATAATCAGAAATTTCCAATTTGCCAAAATTGTTAAATCTGATGTGTAATCTGTGTTCTTTATTACAGATTGGAATTGTGTGTCCAGTTTCACCAATATATAGTAAGTTAAAAGGTGCACTGGATTCTGTATACCTCAGAGTGGGCTAGAGAGAAGGATCTTTGGAGGAGAATGTCTTTTTTTTTTTAATAGGTGGTTTAAAAGTAGCATTCTACCAGATATTCCTTTAATATGGAATACATTGAAGGAATCTTTAAACTTTTTAGAGAAGTTGTGAAGAATCTTGCAGATGACTGTGAAGAATTTTACTGATGGTATTTTTTGCTATAGCTATTGTTTATAAAACATATCACTAATAATTTGTTATTCTTGTTTAAGAACAACTTGCTAGAGAAAACTGTTGTGTTATAGCTTTGTTTTTGAGGATGTTAACGACTCCAAGTTTTTGAAAAGGGTGGTGGTAAGAGTTAACATGTATGTATTAACTGGAATATGCCAACACGAAAAATGAAGTATTGGAGAAGTTGATCAAGAGAAAATACAGGAATGTGTAGATGGAAATGGAATACTGTATGGGGGGGCAGCATGGTTTTGTGAAGAGTAGGTCATGCTTCAATAACTTGCTCATATTTTATAATACAGTGACAGATGAGCTGGATAAAGGTAATGGGCTTACAGTGATGCTGCTGGACTTTGCAAAGGCCTTTGTCAGGATACCACATGGAATTCTAATCAGTAAACTGCAGCACATGGGGATGAATATAGGGCTCGTGAGATGGACAGGAGGGTGGTTAATGGAGAGATATCAGAGAGTAGTTTATTCAGGAGTAGAGTCCAAAAGAGGACCTTGACTAGCGGCATGTGGCAGGGTTCTGTTCTAGGACTGCTACTGTTCAATTTGTACATTAATGATATAGAAAAGGATCTGCGAGGAACTGTTCTGTGATTTGCCGATGATGCAAAATTGGGTAGAGTAATAGTTAATACACGATGTCAAAATTTTGCACGATGATTTGGATAGATTGGCAGATTGGGCAAAGGAGAATGGATAATGTATAAAAGTAAGGTTATGCATTTTGGAGTGAAAAGATTATCAGCTGTATACTACATTTGTGGAACCATATTCAAGAAAATTGACAAAGCCAGAGATTTGGTAGTGTTAGTGGATAAGAAGTTAAAGTTCAGAGGGCAAATAGCAAAAGTGGTTAAAGCAGCTCATCAGATTACTTGATTACTGAAGAATACTTTGATGAACAGAGACAAGCAGGTTATTGCTCCTCTTTATCGAGCATTGATAACACCCATCTTGACTACTGCATGCAGATCTGGGTGCAAGGGTTTCTTGATGAGGAGGAGATAGGGAGGATACAGAGGCGAGTGACCAAGATGGAAGCAAGTCTATGGAATGAATCTTACGAGGAAAAGTTGAAGATTTGTGAGTTACAGAAATTGGTTGATAAGTAGAAAAGGGATGATATGACTGAGACATACAAATTACTGAGGTTTTTTATAAGATTAATAGATTACCTCCTTCGATGAGTCTAAGGACTCCTTGGAGTAGCCCATAATAATAATATATAAATAAGAGTGGAAATAGTGCGCAACTTTGTCTTATAGCTGATTTTACATCAAACACCTTCCTATATTTCCTTCAATTCTAACTACACTTACAACTTAAATATAGATGATGTACTGCTCTGATGTTCCATTTACACCATATAATTGTAGTGTTGCACAAAGCTTTTCTCTAGGCACCTTGATATGCCTTTTCTATATAAAACTTAAGTACAGTGTCATATTATCAAGATTTCTCAACTATTTGTTGTATTTGGTATGAATCCAGCTCTCGATGTTTTTCTTTCACAATTTTTCTTAGTCTCTTATAAAGTTATAAATAATAATTACTAATTCATTAACACAGGAATGAGGAGTATTACTTATGACTTCCAAAATTGTTCAAGTCTGGTTAGGCCATCCACGACTTATCTACCAGACATAAATTCATTGGAATAAAACTATTACACAAAAGTTATTTCTGGCCTAACCAGACTCATGAAGTAAAATATAATCTTGATGTTCTAGACAAATCTGAACCCAACAACCCATCTATCTTGTAGGCTAATTTGTCAAAGAATCCGTGCAATTATTTCTGACACTCCCTTTACATATGAAATGGAATTTAGAAACCACTTCTAGGCGATGATTTTAACGAAGGCCATAAGCCATAAATTATTTTATTATCTCATACGATAAATTTTAAGAGATGAATATCTTAGTTAAAGTTCCATATTTGGTCTCTAGCTCAGGAGGGTTTCTGGGCTATGTAAAAATAAATTAAAAACAAAAAGTTACAAAAAAATCCTTAGTCCACTCATGGTACAAATGTACTATAAGTTTACTAATAACCTTTTGTTATTGGGGGGGGGGGGTGCTTAAGGTTCAAAGCTGTATAACTGAGAAGAGACCTCCACATAGTCTTTAAAGGAATGCGGAGAACTGACCAGGGCTTCTAACCTAATGTCCAATCTCCACCTTTTCGTGGTGGACCCTGTTGGGTATTTACCTGGATACTGAATGAACGAGGATGGGCTGGCAATTTGGGATTTAGCCGACCAAATTGTAATTCTTATTGGCTTAAACCAAATTACAAAATAATGGTACAACCAAATTTCATGCTGGCTGGGGGCGTTGCCCGGTTAAACAAGGCCCCCATTGTTTTCGTCAGGGAACCAAGGTGAACAGCGAAAAGTCAGCTACTCGAACAAATCTGAAAAACACCCTAACTCAACATCACCAGAGTTAAAGATCGGTACTCTCAACATAAGAAGCCTGAATGGCAAAGAAATGGAGCTAGTTGAGGAATTAGATAAATACCAGATCGACATAATGGGGGTGACTAAAACAAAAAAGACAAACACTGGCGAGATCTTTCTGAGCAATAAATACAAAATGTTATATTCAGGCAATGACAATCAAGGCCATTGTATTCAACACTAAATACGAGGCTAATCTCCTTGAATGGCAGACAGTCTCAAGTTGAGTAATGTGAGCAAATATCAGAATGTGGAACTGGACAATGAGACTTATTTGTGTCTATGGTCCCACAGAAGGCACTAATAAGGTAGAAGTGGAGGAATTTTCTGAGGATTTGGAGAAAGCATCTGACACAATGAAAAAGGAAAAGTTGGTCCTTGTTGGGGATCTAAATAGCAGAGTAGGAAATGATTGTCAGACATACAAAAACATATTGGGAAAATTTGGAGAAAAGAGCAAAGCTAATAATATTGGCAAATATTTGTTGGATTTCTGCTCAGGATATGGCCTAGTTATTACTAACACCATGTTCCCACATAAAAATATGCACAAATTCATATGGAGAGAAGAGGCAAGAAATAAGAAAGGTCTCATTGACTATGTTATTGTTGTTAGTGATGTTTTCTCCCTGTTGCAGGACACCAGAGTGTACAGAGGATTTGAAATTGGAAGTGATCACTATTTAGTCTTGAGCAGGATAAAATTCAATTTCATATTGAAAAGAATAACATGTAAGAAAGTTTTAAAGCGAATAAAAGTCGAGCAGCTCTCAGATGTGAACTGTAGACTAAAATACACAAAGATTATTGAAAAAAAAATGAAAGTGTTTGAGAACAGGAACCAAACTTTAGAGATTCATTGGGAAGCCTCGAAGAAAACTTTAAATGATTCAGCCAGAGAGTCATGTGGTGAGGTTGTCTGCAAGGACAGAAATATCAGAACTCCATGGTGGACACAAGAAGTTAAAGAGGTAGTGAAGAAAAAGAAGAAAGCATATCAAAAGTTCCTGGCAAATAAGTCAGCTTGTGCTCTTAGAAAATACAGAGACAAATGTAAGAAAACTAAACAGCGTGTAAAACAAGGCTAAACAAAAGTCATGGGAGGACTTTGCAAGAAGAACATAGAAAATAAGTATCAAGAAGGTGGCAAAATATTTTGGAGGTTGTTGAAGAGGCTTAGAAATGGAGGAAAGAGTACTGTAAAAGGAGTTAGAGAATAAAGGTGACATGAAAATGGGAGAAAAAGATATCATTGAAGTATGGAGTAATTACTTTGAAAAACTGCTAAATGTAACAAGCAGTGATGACAGCACGGTGGTAAAAAACACTGACCAGGAATACACATCCATACTTGAAGTAGAAAAAGCCATCAAAGGCTTAAAATGTGGAAAGGCAGTAGGAATAGATGATATTCGACCAGAAATGCTGAAGTATGGTGGTTATAAAAGTGTTACAGTAGCTGCACTGCATAGTTCAGAAGGCCTGGACAGAGGGATGAATTCCCGATGATTGGAGTAGAGGTCTCATAGTACCCATATATAAAAAGGGAAATAAAACTGAACGCTAGAATTACAGAGGTATTTCTCTACTGAGTGCCCCTGGTAAGATATATGCAAGTATACTTGAGAAACGGTTGAGAAGAATTGTAGAAGAAAAGCTTGGTGAAGAACAAGCTGGATTCAGGCCAAATAGAAGCTGTCAGGATCAGATATTCACTTTGCGACAAATACTGGAGAAATCATGGGAATATAACAAAGATCTCTATTTGAGTTTTGTAGATCTGGAAAAGGCATATGACAAGGTGCCAAGAGAGAAGCTATTTAATATGCTACAGTTATATGGTGTCAATGGAGCAGTATATCAAGCAATACTTAGTCTTTATTTGAGTTGTAAGTCATCAGTTAGAATTGAAGGAAGTACAGGAAGATGGTTTAATGTTAAATCTGGTGTGAGACAAGGATGTACATTATCCCCTCTGTTATTCATTATCTATATGGATCACATTATGAAGGAAAGTGGTATTAAACATGATATCAAAATTGGAGATGTTAATGTCAGCTCTTTGCTTTATGCAGACGATGTTATACTTATCAATAAATCCACTACGAGTCTGCAAGATTCCTTGTCTAAATTGAATAACTGTTGTAATAGATATGGTATGAAGGTCAGCAATAAAAAGACAAATACAATGAAAATAGGCAGAATCATTGAAAATATCAACTGCTTTGTGAACAGAGAACCTGTGGAACAAGTAAAACATTTCACCTACTTAGGCACGATTTTTATTGAAGATGGTAAATTAAATACGGAAACAGACAACAAAATCAATAAAGCTGGTATAATAGGAAGTCAATTTAATAAATTCATATGGAATAAGAGAGAAATTAGTCGGAACACTAAATTTGCTGTATACAAGATAGTGTTCAAACCAATTTTAACTTATGGATCCGAGAGCTGGGTCAGAAGTAAAACACTTGACCAAAGACTAGAGATCACAGATATGAGAAAGATTAGAGGCATGAACAGATGGCATCAATGGCAATATCATATTAAAAATGAGGATATTAGGAAAGAACTTGACATTGTCAGCATCCAGGAATGCATTAGCAGAGCTAATCTCAGGTAGTATGGTCATTTAAACAGAATGGGCGAGGAAAGATTAGCAAAACAAGTGTTCTACGCCAGGTTGGCAGGAAAACGACCCAGAGGAAGACCAAGATATAGGTGGATTGATACAGTAAAAGTGCCTTTGATGACAGAAATATAAGATCTGATAATATTGGAGTCTTGACAAGTAACAGACTGATCTGGAGGAAAATTGTAGATAGGAAGTTAGTAATGATGTAAATTTTTCATGTAGTACTATCATAATCCTGTACACCCCTTGAAGGTACATGGCAGGAATTTGATGATGATGATAACCTTTTGTGGGTGGGAATCACAAAAAACATGGTGATAAACAAAGAACTGTCCTGATAAAGGACAGTTCTTTATTTAAAAGAGAATAAGCATGACATAGTTTATGTATATGGTGAATCACTCTTCATTCCTTTGTTTAATGAGTGATAATTATTTAAAATTTATTTCTTTGTTATAGATGGAGTTATCCTCCAGCAGCTAATAGCACATACTGTGATGTGTGCTTACATTTTAAGTGCTGTTTCTAATATTGATTATTGCTGTTCATCTGTATTTATTGACAATGGATTTGAAACAGCTAAAAATTCTGCATATAATAATATTTTTCTTGGGTTATTCTTTCTTACCCTTTTTTTTTCCTAAGTGCATGGCATTTAAATAAAGGCAAATAATTAGGTATTAAATTAACAGAAGATACTGAAATTAATCAAGCTGTAAGATGAAATAGAGTTATTTGTTCTAATGATGCAGCTCTTTACACTGAACTTAAATATCTTCACCAAACTTTCATGACCAATGGGTACAGTTCCTATAAATTAGATAAAATAATACATGGCCTTCTTACTTTCCCCCTCCTCAAACACATAAGAACAAAACACCACTATTACTAATCTCTATGCCTGAGGTATATCTGAAAAGATAGTCAAGTACTGATAAAATATAACCTTTGCACCACATGTTAAATTAGCAACTCTGATCTGCTCTCCTTCATCCCCTGGAATGTATAAATTTCATGTGCCTGTAACTTGACTCACTATGGGCAGACAGGAAGATCTGTTAACATCTGCCTTGGAGAACATACAAAATACATTCACTACCATTATTATGGCAAGTCTGGACTGGCAGACCATGCTTTGGCCACTCTTTTACACAGGATTTGAATGAAGAAAATTAATGTGCTTTATAGAAGTCAGCACAGGTCAGAGTCAGCATGGCTATGAAGCATTCTCCTAACCTGAACAATTATGGTTGCATTAATTTGCCAAAAATTTGGGAGATTGTTATCTTAAGATCAACACCTACATAGCTATAATAGTTGTTTTTTTACAACATTAGAGGTACCAAACTTAGATCTTTTGTCCATTACAATTTGAATTGTCTCACTTATTGTTGTGTGTTAACCATAACATATAAGATGCTTGTTTTAAATCCAGTGAAATATAAGCCAGTTAATAAACATATTTTTTTATAATTTAGTTGGTTTGGTGTTGTAATACCATTAAAATAATTTATGAATGAACAATTTAAAAAAATAATAATAATAATGACTAAACACTCCGTCACATGGTTCAGAAAAATGACAGTTAAAAATACAGATCAAAATGAAATACAAGTAATAGCAATAAGATAAGAATAATTAAAATTCTGGATGTACAAAATTAGATTGTATCAAACATGAAGACGTTAGAATAAGAGTTATAGTTTAAATGAAAAGTTCAAGGAATATACAGATATAAATGGAAGGAGCATTTATATAGGTTGGAAAGATAGCTACTGAAAGAAGTAGATAAATATAGTTCAAGACCAAAGAGGGAAAAAAGAAAGGATAGCCAGTTGCAAGATGAAAAATCAGCAAAGCAAGAACAGGCAAATGCATAATCCTTAAAAGAAGAATATCAAGTAAAGGACAGTTGCAATACTTGGATGGAAATCAATCTATTATAGTGTTTTATATGTATGCATGCACATTTTAACATAAGCCATCTTCTCAGTGTGTTAGACTCAGTGGGTATCATGGTGGGGAACTTATTTCCATTAACCAAATTAATGCTCTGATATAAGTGCTATTCATATGATATGCCGCATCTATCAACTGTATATCTTCTGTGGCCATTTTGTCTATCTTGGTTGGTGAAAAACAAGTGTTTTTCATCCACAAAAACTGAAAAATAATTAAATTATAATCTCTATCTCAATGAGACTAGCTAATTCAGCCTTGTTGAAAATCCCTTAAATGTTCTATATATGCTAGAATGGATTTGAATCTAGATCTCAATCTTCTCCCTGTTATTCTGACTATATATAAAGACATAATATCACTTACAGCTATACCTCAATTAAATAATGAAGATTACTTACTTTTTTCTTGCTTAACCTCAATCTCAATCTTTCCCTCATTTCTGGATAATTTTTACTTACAGGAGCCACTGCAGGCTATATAAAAAATAAAATTTTAACATCATATATTGTTTTAACATAATGCCCATCTCTAATATTGAAAGAAAATATGCAAGTTCTTTAATACCTTGTTTGAATATTCAGAATCTGAAAGTTTGAACATACATGTTAATAATTAGAATTTTAAATTGATTGTAAACAAAAATAACTAAAAAAAAACTGTACGGCTCTGAATAAAAAAAAGAAAGTATGATATAATACACATTTTCATATTACACAAAAACCCATCATGTCCATAAGTCTCAAATCATGACAGAAAGTGGGATTAACCCTGATTATTAGAATTGGAGATATCAATCTTAGCTCTACTATATACAAACGATGTTGTACTTCTAACCACACTGAGTGCTATTCTCCAGGATTCTTTAACTAAAATCAATCACAGCTGTAACCAATTTGGTATGAAAATCAGCAATAAAAGGACAAAACTGTGAAAATAGGCAGGAACATCAAGTGGAAAACGTATAGAACTAATAAAATATTTCAGCTATTTAGGCACAGCATTCATTGAAAATGGCAAATTAAATATGGGCAAACCCGTTTTATACCTCATATCTCTAGCGCCCTCTTTCACCCAAAACTTTCTGCCGGACACCTTTTTTTGCGCCCAGCTCTTATTTCATTCCTATCTTCCTGAAATACTCCGTACGATTGCAGTGTCTCCCCTGAAAAACACTGTGCGCGTGCCGTTCGCACATAAGCAATTTGCCGTCGGCTATACAATTTATCCGAAGTTGTCATTAATGGACTTTGATCCTTCATTATTATGCTCTAACATATATCTTATAGAGAAACTTCTTACATCATAATCTTTTTTACAAAAAAATGACATCTCTCACCTTTAATTAATATTACAAAATTTGTGTTAGTATAATTCTTTAAAAAAAATTGGTATCTTCACTTATTTACAAGCATTTCCCCTTTTAGTTTTTTTTTTTTTTTTCTTGTTAAATTCTGAATGCGATATTTCTTAGTAAAAATATTTTCAATCAAAATTCAACACAAGTAATATGAAGTAATTAGCTTCTATATACAAGTTGCCCCAGTCCTGAAAATACTTCAGGTGCAAAACTTTGTTTGCTTATACTGGATAAAGGATTAAACCAAGTATATAATTTCTTGGTATCTTTAATTTACATTACCCTATTGCATAAGATCATTTCCTTCTGATGAAAGATCTTTGACCAGTTTCATAGATGAAACTAGACAGCAGTTGAAGTTCATCTGAAAAGCGCGCGCGCACACACACACACACACACACACACTCGTAATGCAGTTTAATGCATGAATTTATTAATGCAATGTTTAGCCCACTCTTTATTTTTAAGATTATTAAAATTATTATTATTGTTGTTCTGTACATCTTAGTTACAACTGCTGTTGTTTCTAGATGAAACCAGACAGCAGTTGAAGGTCATCTGAAAAGCACACTCTTAATGCAGTTTCATGCATTGTTTAATGCATGAATTTATTAATGGAGTGTTTTAATTTATAATAAAGCCAACAATAATCACTATTTTTAAGATTATTGTTCTGTACATCATAATTACAATTGAGGCAAACTATGTAACATTATCTATAACATTAGCGATTACTGATCTCCACCTCTTGGGTGGAGATCAGTAATTGCTAAGCTTTCTAGATGCTACTACAGTGAACTCTGTATTATATGAATTAGCTATATGATCTGAATTAGCTGAGTATCTCAAAATAACCAAATAATAAATTTCAAAGCTTCCTAATTCTGTTTCATCACCAGAGGCATGATGTTCCCAATATTGGTTATGGTTTATTTCTTTTACATATGCAGGCTATTTAAAGAGAACTTAAAAAATGCGTTGATTTTAGTTTCCATCTCTGTATTAGAAGTGTTCCAATTAAACTCTACTACAATGAATTCAAAGACACACAGAGACAAATGTGAAATATTTTCTATTTTGTTTATGCTTTTGGTGTTAAATGCTTTTGATATGAAATGGGAGTCACTTAATTGTCAAAGCCAAATAACTGGGAGGAGACCTCCACATTGTCTTTAAAAAATGCAGACAACCAAATGGGGCTTCTGACCTAATGTCCAATCCTCACCTTAATGTGTGTGTGTGTGTGGGGGGGGGGGGGTTGCTCCATTAATAGGTATCCACTGAGTACTGAACAAATGTACTGGTAATTTGGGACTTAACCATCCAAACTGTACTCTCTATTGGCTTAAACCAGAACGATGAATTTTTGCATAGTTTATGTATGATCCTACTTTATTTGATACTGTATTTAATTCATTCATCATCTCCTCTACTTCTCTTTTACTGTTTGCTATTACTACAATATCATCAGCATATTGTGAATTTCAGTTTTTTACTATTGATGTTGATTCCTCAGTCTCTCCAGTCTAATTAACTCAAGGCATATTCTTAGTGCATTGTTGTGTCCCATTTTATGATTTTTATTCTAACTAGTAATTTCCTCTCATCTATATTCTACTATTATCTATGCTCGAGATATCACCAAAGAATTTACTAATACTTAAGTTATTTCTCCCCTAAGTATCCCTAATATTTGTATTATACTGCTAATTTTGGGATATTTAGTTTGAGATATTATAAACAAAAACAAGGAGAAAGAACTAAAATATGTCTGAAAGTGAAACAATGTTGCAGTCGTGACACTTTATCTCGTTTCTTAACACATTAATTGCCTATGCGATTAGGTTCGTAATTTTTTAAGTGGTGCATTGGACAGCAATTTCAGACAACTGTTTTATCATTGGACAAAAGGTTTATTAAATTCCTTAACATGGTACAATTCAAATTTTAGTTATTACTCAATTCAATGCTATACTAAATATTTACAAACTGACATTAGCTTATCATAAATAATTAAGCTATGATCCTATAATGGGTATTACGATCATGCTGCCATACACATTCAACACATAACTTCATATGACATGGACATATAAGATTAATTCACACTATTTAACTATCCAACCTTAAGTAGCTTAACTAAACCATTTATACCACATAACTATGACATTTAAACTTTCTTATACAATATAATAGACATGCAAAATTCTCAGGACACTTAATTACTCATATAACATTAACACTAGCCAGCTTACTTTCAATATATTCTGTCAGATACTAAAGTCCTAGTATTGTTTTCTTGGTCACTTCAACAGTTCAGTATTAGAATAATGATAACTAACACAGACGAATCTTAGTTAACACGAGATATAATTTACAGTACCTTTCTTTCCTGAGTTTTCCATATGGGCCTCTATCTTTTTCTGATTGAAGTATCCAGGTATAACCTCTCCGATAATCTGCTTCTCCTATGTTCCCTTTTGAATTGAACTATGCCTACGCAGTCTTTACCTTTCGTTATTCAGGACACACTTTGAATTGTCTAAATAATGGCTGTGCAACTCGTGACGTGGATATCGATTCCTTTACAGCTTTCCCTTTTTCGTGGTTGTCACTGAAGTTGAAAGAATATGCTTTCTTTTCCTCGACTATATGGCATTCTTCGCTTCTTACATAGGAAATATGGAAACGAAATTCCGCTCACTTTTGTTTCCGTGTTGTGACGACGGAGATATAACTCCAATCTTGCCACTCAGGAAAACACCATGAAACCCATACGAAGGAGCTCGCGAAGAACTCTCCTGGAACAGAACCAAAAACCAAAAAGGTCTAAAAGCCTAAAAAGCCTCGTGGGGGGGGGGGTTCCCCAACCCTTTTATACTTGCTCTCCTAACGGTACCTTCTATAAATTCCTTTCTCCGCTCCCTACTTGATTTTACTTCACCGACCAATTAGGGTGGCGTTTTTCTGCCAAACGTCCTTTGGTCGATGAGCCTGTAACGATGTCTCAATCCGGGAATCGGCCCTGAGCGACAGTCTGTTGTTTTTCTTTTGCTAGCCTCTAACTTAATCCCCTTTCCAAAATTTCTCTATGAATTTACTTAATATTTTAGTCTCTAGCCTCTCACATACCATCTCTTATGACTAATCCTTTTCTGTCTTATTTAGTTAAATTTTCTCTCTTATATCATATCACAACATTAATATATTCTTTCTTTTTTGTTAGTTAGTTTAACAAACACCTTTATAATTTATATATTTTATTGGATGCAAGAATATTTCCTTTTCTTTTAAATAATTCATCTATTAGCTTTTATGCAGGGTTCTTAATTTATTTGCTCTTCATGTTACACCATGATAGCTTGGAATTCTACATTCTTAAGGTATCAGGGTGTAACAGCATTGAGTAATTTGGGTGAATAGTAACTATTTGGCATACTCCTTTATTTATTCAGAATGGGCTGCTTTGTTCATCTATAAAGATATTAGCAGTTGTTTTTTTTATATTTTGTTTATTAGGTGTATATAATTTTGGCTTATTCCATATTTCTTTATTGCTATTAGGACAGCTTTTTTTTTTTTTTTTTCCAAATGAATCAATTCCTCCTCTACATTTTTCTCTTGGTTGATTTAATGTCTGCAGATGATTGACCAAAGACACAGATATGAGAGTCCTGAGAAAGATTAGGGGTGTGAACAGATTGCATCAATGGCAATACCATATTAAAAATTAGGATATTAGGAAAGAACTTGACATAGTTAGCATCCAGGAATGTGTTAGCAGAGCTAATCTCAGGTGATATGGTCACTTAAACAGAATGGGAAAGAAAAGATTAGCAAAACAAGTGTTCTCTGTCAGGTTGGCAGGAAAAAGACCCAGAGAAAGATATAGGTGAATTGATACAGTAAAAAGTGCCTTAGAAGATAGAAATATAAGATCTGATAATGTTGGAGTCTTAACAGGTAACAGAGTGATTTGGAGGAAAATTGTAGACAGGAAGTTAGTACTGATGTAAATTTTTCATGTGGTACTATCATATCCTGTACATCCCTTGAAGGTGCATGTTAGGAATTTGATGATGATGAGATGATTGATTGTGCTAAATCCTTTTCTGAATCCAGCTTGTTCATTAGGCTGGGCTTCATCCAATGATCTGTTGATTCTGTTTGTTATCTTCATAAACAATTTATATACTTGTGACAGCAAGCTTACAGGTCTGTAATTTTCTATCTTTCTCTTGTTATCCTTTTTGAACAATGCTATCATGATAGCATTGATCCAGCTGTTTGGCATATCTTTCTCTTTTAGGCATTTATTAAATAGATTTTTTTAGTTCTTCTGTTAATATTTCTCCTGCTGCTTTCATCATTTCCAACGTAATTCCATCTTCTCCTGGCATTTTATTATTTTTCATATCTTTCAAATGCTTGTTCTATTTCGAAATGTTTTATTTCTGGACTATTTTCTTCTTACTGTTCTTCTGACTTCCATGTAATAGTATTTAACAGTGCTTGTGATATTATACAATTCTGAAAAATACTGTCTAGCCCTTTCTACTATGCCGTTTTTATCTGTGATATCTCATCCATTTTCATCTTCTTAGTATTATTTCTTTTTTTCCCCCTATTGTGAGACTATTTTGTAGTACTTTCATATTTTTGTTCTTGTCTATTTTTCTTGTATCATTATATTTTCTCTTTTCTTTTTATCTTCTTTAATATTTTTTTCTGATTGTTTTAGTAATTTCTGCAAGTTCTACTGTCCTTCAACAATTAGTTGTTTCTTTTCTCCAGCAAATTTTTTTTCTCTGAGAGGTTTTCGTTTTTAACCTTTTTATCCCTTGCAATCATATGTGCACTTTCTATAATGATTAGATTAAGATTTTCCTGTATATTATCCATTTGTAGATTTTCTTTTTCTGTCATGTTATTTCTTTGATTGTATAATCTTTTTGCGATTTCTTCTCGATATAATTTTTTGTTGGCTACTAATGTGTTATTAATTATCTTTGCATGTTTAGTTTTATTCTGTTCCTCTTGTAAATTTTTATTCTTCTATTGCTATTTCCCTCCTAACTATTCTCTGATCATTTCCAATGTTTACTTGATTGATGACTAAATTTTTAATTTTTCCTAGTCATGCATTAAAATCTCCAAACACTATTGTGTAAGCTCTAGGAATGGATTGTATGACAGTTCTATTAATAAGAATAAATACTAGATACAAAAAAATGACTGATGGTGGGGAAAAAAAACCCGAATAGTACTGTTCCTTGGAATGTGCAATATTAGCTTAAAACACATCATAAAATGAATATACATATACAAAGGAAACTGAGACAATTTTTTTGCTGTTACTTCACATTTAGTGAAGTATAAGCAAACTAAAGCACTACGAAATGAACTCACCCCCCCCTTCCCCAAACACACACCAAGAATGCATAAATGACAGTTATCACTGACAACTCATATTTGTGCAACTTTAATTATTTTCAAAAATTAAATTCAATTTAATTTGTACTGCTAATGAAACTTTATAAACAAATAATAAATATATTTCTTAATTAAATATAAGCAGACAATAGTTTCTGAAGTTCTGATTAGAAATCGAGATCATGATAAGTCATTAATTTATGTTAATTTTACAAAAAAAAGGAGATGGTTAAAAATACTCTATTTTGCCACCACCATATTTGCAAGTTAATAATTAACTTGCAAATATGGTGGTGGTTTTTTTAATTTGCAAATTGCAAATTAAAAAAACCAACTTACAAAAAAAAAAAAACTTACAGATCTGTAAGCTTGCTGTCACAAGTATATAAATTGTTTATGAAGATAACAAACAGAATCAACAGATCATTGGATGAAGCCCAGCCTAATGAACAAGCTGGATTCAGAAAAGGATTTAGCACAATCAATCATCTCATCATCATCAAATTCCTAACATGCACCTTCAAGGGATGTACAGGATATGATAGTACCACATGAAAAATTTACATCAGTACTAACTTCCTGTCTACAATTTTCCTCCAAATCACTCTGTTACCTGTTAACACTCCAACATTATCAGATCTTATATTTCTATCTTCTAAGGCACTTTTTACTGTATCAATTTGCAAGTTGCAAATTATTAACTTGCAAATTTCATTTGCAAGTTATGCAATGAAAGAGTTTTCATGATTTTTTAAAATTTTTTATCCTTATTCTTTTCATGTTGAATGATAATAAAGATAACAATCAATATAAAAATACATAAAAATTAAGTGTTTTTTTAAAATGAAATTTGTGATGATCAAATGAAAAGCACTAGTATTGTGATAACGAAATCCACATATGTGATACATGATTATCACATGCTTGTATATAGTGTAAAGAGCTATTCCAAGGACCTTTGATATGTAAAAAAAATATACAATCAGATAACAGAGCTCACTGTCATTCCTCCTGTTACACAAGATTATTTTCTTCTCGCAAAAGAAACTCAATGCCTATCTATAAGGTTACAGTTTCACCCACATCTAAGGTACCACACATCTTTCAATACAGAAAATTTGGCCACCTACTGTTTTATCACTCACTGCAACTATCTCAAAAGGCTGTTGGTTACTACCTTGTTACCAACAGACAAATTCTTCACCACCTGGTGGAACAACAGGTGGGTGGTGAAGAAGATAGCTGTTGTATCTAAGCTTATGTACAAAGATAAGGTTAGTGAGGGAGATCTGCAATGGAACAAGAGGTCCACTGCATAGCTCTGGTTGCTCTCTTCATTTCTAGAGCATCTGACTGAGTCTGGCATAAAGACTTTCTTACGAAGCAATCATTTTATGGTCCACCTGCTGTCATTTGTAATTAAGTTGCTAGTTTCCTCTCTTCAGATTTCTCTATCAATGTTGGGTTTTCCCAGAACTGAGCTTTTGTCAATACTCTTTTTTCTATACACTAATTACTGTTTTGCTTACATCAAATCCTATTAATGGTTTTGCTGATGCAATGTACTCCATTCCTCTTATTTATTCAACAAGCCTTGATGTACTCAAATGATTAAAGCTTCTATAACAAATGTCGTAAACAACGAACTTCTTGCCATTCTCAAGTGAGAGTTCGAAAACCTACATAAAAAAAGCTCTTCTTCAAATCTTCTTATTTCTGGCAATATTCAAATTTCCAGTCAAGATAACCTTTCTCTTCATAGGCTGAATTACACATTAGGTATTTCAAAGCACAAACCCATCCAGTCTCCCCAGTCTTAAAAGAACTTTGTCCCCTCTTCAACTTCAAATACAAAA
The DNA here is from genome assembly GCF_054136105.1 of Typopeltis vanoorti. Lineage (NCBI taxonomy): Eukaryota > Metazoa > Arthropoda > Arachnida > Uropygi > Thelyphonidae > Typopeltis > Typopeltis vanoorti. The sequence continues at coordinate 92,326,524 of NC_143562.1, forward strand.
AAGCCCAAATCTACTCAATACTGTTCTCACATTTGGAATGGTAAACCAAAAACCATAGCATTTTATAAATGCTTGATGCCATCTAAAAGAGGATATCACTTCATCATAGGTACTATATGTACATCATAGGTACTCTTGTTTCTACAGTGTTTTCTCTGTTTTCAAGAATGGCACTGTTCTATCAAACTGGCCATTACTATTCTTCTGCTTTCTGTAAACACATAAAAACACGAATGAGCAAGTTTGACAACATTCATGCATAACTTCAACTTTAGCTTCAAACTTATTAAGCCAACTTCTCATCTTCCAGCTTCGTTTCATCTACATCAGTTCTCTTGAAAGCCTTACCCCATACCATTTTCAGAGTATGTGTTTCTGTTTCAGAAACATTAACAGATTCTTGCTTTATATTATATACTTGACATGAAATTATACTTTTATTTTAATACTTGACATGAAATTATACTTTTATTTTAATACTTTGCCTAAGCATAATCCTTTTGCTTTCAATTCTTTGCCTGAACATAAGTGACCAATGTTTGCAAGCCAAGTATTTTCATGAATAGTCTACTTGAATAGAGGCTTGTTGACTTCACATAAACTGCCTCAGTTTTTTTTTTTACCAAACACTTGCCCATATATGGCATTAATACAGTATTAAAAAAAAAAAATCTGAATGATCACTCATCATTTATTCTGTATAATTACTTGTATTAGTTTCCAAGTTTACCTTGAACACACTAAACACACTAATGTAAAATTGCAACATTAATCTGTAACAACATTTATCTACATAATCAGTAAGTTTCTTTCTTTATTTTAATGATGGCACAACCTATATACTTGAAGTAGAAAAAGTCATCAAAGGCTTGAAATGTGGAAAGGCAGCAGGAGTAGATGAAATTCGACCAGAAATGCTGAAATATGGTGGTATAAAAGTCTTACAGTGGCTGCACTGCATAGTTCAGAAGGTCTGAACAGAGGGACGAATTCCAGATGATTGGAGTAGAGCTCTCATAGTGCCCATATATAAAAAGGGAAATAAAACTGAATGTGTGAATTACAGAGGTATTTCCCTACTGAGTGTTCCTGGTATGATTTATACAAGTATAATTGAGAAACGGTTGAGAAGAATTGTGGAAGAAAAGCTTGGTGAAGAACAAGCTGGATTCAAGCAAAATAGAGGCTGTCAGGATCAGATCTTCACGTTGCGACAGATGGTTGAGAAGTCATGGGAATATAACAAAGATCTGTATTTAAGTTTTGTTGATCTGGAAAAGGCATATGAAGGTGCCAAGAGAGAAGCTATTCAAGACACTACAGTTATATGGTGTGAATGGGGGCATTATATCAAGCAATACTTAGTCTTTATTTGAGTTGTAAGTCAGCAGTTAGAATTGAAGGAAGTAGAGGAAGATGGTTTAATGTTAAATCTGGTGGGGGAGAAGGATGTACATTATCACATCTGTTATTCATTATCTATATGGGTCACATTATGAAGGAAAGTGGTATTAAAAATTATATCAAAATTGGAGATGTTAATGTCAGCTCTTTGCTTTATGCAGACGATGTTATACTTCTAAATAAATCTGCTACAAGTCTGCAAGATTCCCTGACTAAATTGAATAACTGTTGTAATAGATATGGTATGAAGGTCAGCAATAAAAAGACAAAGACAATGAAAATAGGCAGAATTGTTGAAAATGTCAACTGTGTTGTGAATGGAGAACCTGTGGAACAAGTAAAACATTTCAGCTACTTAGTCACGATTTTTAGTGAAGATGGTAAATTAAATATGGAAATAGACAACAGAATCAACAAAACTGGTATGGTAGGAAGTCAATTGATTAAATTCATATGGAATAAGAGAAATTAGTCGGAACGCTAAATTAGCTGTATACAAGACAGTGTTCAAACCAATTTTAACTTATGGATCTGAGAGCTGGGTCAGAAGTAAAACACTTGACCAAAGACTAGAGACCGCAGATATGAGCGTCCTGAGAAAGATTAAAGGCGTGAACAGATGGCATCAACGGCAATATCATATTAAAAATGAGGATATTAGGAAAGAACTTGACATTGTCAGCATCCAGGAATGCGTTAACAGAGCTAATCTCAGGTGGTATGGTCACTTAAACAGAATGGGAGAGGAAAGATTAGCAAAACAAGTGTTCTCTGCCAGGTTGGCAGGAAAACGACCCAGAGGAAGACCAAGATATAGGTGGATTGATATGGTACAGATTGCCTTAGACGATAGAAATATAAGGTCTGATAATGTTGGAGTCTTGGCAAGTAACAGACTGATTTGGAGGAAAATTGTAGATAGGAAGTTAGTAATGATGTAAGTTTTTCATGTAGTACTATCATATCCTGTACACCCCTTGAGGGTACATGTCAGGAATTTGATGATGATGATTGTACAAAGGGGACTCAACCTGTCACCAGACAGATGAGATGATGAAGACGACGACAAATAACAGATTAATTTGGAGGGAAATTGTTGATCAGAAATTAGTACTACATGAAAAGTTTGCATCATTACTATCATAATATCCTGTACATCCTTTGAGGGTACATGTCAGGAATTTGATGATGATGATGATAAATTGGAACGAACTGACTTCTATGAATTATAGATCTGATTTATCAGATATGACAGAATAATGAAGTTGTGACATTTGCAACAACTGATAATGATGTTTTATTTAATACAAAGCTGCTTCCAAGTTTGTTTATTGAGGTGTTATACTCCAAAATGAAAGTAGATCGTTTTTGTTATTGTATGGGCACCTCCTTAGAGTCCAAAGTTCCATCACAGGAGATCCATACTATCCACACAATATCTATCATACCTTTCCTTGAACCCATTAATAGACAAAGCACTCACAGCTGACTCTGGCAACACATTCCATTCATTCACCACTCTCCAAGCATAAAAGCTAGTCCTTCACACCCTTACTAACCACCGTTTCCCAAGTTCCAGAGATGACCTCTTGTTCTAGCCAATTGCCGAAATATTTCTGTGCATCAATCCTATAAAACCCTTTAAGCAGCTTTAATGTTTCTCTCATATTCCCCTCTTTTCTGCCTTTCAACTTTGTTTCCCACAAGTTGACCAACGACCAAAAAATGTATTGAATTGAACACTGCAAGAACCTCATTAAAACCGCTTGTAAGGACTCAGATTTCCCTGAAACGATTGTTACTGGTGACGAAACATGGTGTTTTGAGTATGAGCCCGAAACAAAGTGCTGAGTGGAGACCACCAGAAGAGGGGCATCCAAAAAAAAAGGCGCTTGGAGAAGTCAAAAGTAAAGACAATGCTGATTTGTTTCTACTATTCCAAGGTAATTCCACAAAGAATTTGTTCCGCCTGGCCAAATGGTCAATAGTGAGTTTTATCTTGAAGTTTTGTAGCAATTAATAGCGAGAATTCGTCGCGTATGGCATGAATATCGTGATGCAGGCAGCTGATCACTTTTGCACGATAATGCACCATCTCATCGTTCGAACATTGTGAGACAGTTTTTGAGCAAAAACCAAGTTTGTGTGTTTTTATCACACACCTGATTCAGCGCCCTGTGACTTCTTTCTCTTTCCCCCTGACTTCATTTGCCAATGAAAGGAAAGCGATACGATACCATTGAAAACGTTCAAGCGGCAGTAACCACGACTCTCAACAGTATCCCAAAAAATAATATAAAAAACTCGTTTAATGAATTAATTGACTGTGCCAAACGCTGTATCAAATCTGAGGGAGAGTATATTGATTGAAATAAATGATTTGAATAATTATAATTGGCTTGTGTTTTATTTTCTATCAAAAGTTCGGATTCTTTTTTGACAGAGGGTGTATATATGTTGGATTCTAATTATGTAGAAAATAGAATAAATGTTGTTTGATTCAGAATCCAACATGATTTTCCGTCATAAGAACTATATTTGTAGATATTATTTAATGTAAATAACATAAATTATAATTGATATTATATAACTACCTTAATTATGTCAAATATTTAATTGCTTAATCAAAGAAATGTGTTAATGGTAAATAGATTCTGTATTAAATGTTATTAAGCTGTTTTATTTATTGTTATGTCAATATTGTAAGAACTTATATTTGTAGTTTAACTGCGCATTTATTGAAATGCGATCATTCTATTTATTCCTTTTGTGAAAGCTTAATGTTATGTAATAACTCAATGTAGTTGTATAGCGTAATGTAACATTCGCGAGAATGTTTACGTCTATCGGTTGTCATGGAGACGCGTGAAAATAAACGGGCGCGTGTGAAGGGAGCGTTTGTGGAGAAGAAAAAATAGATACGTAGTAGTAAGTAAGGAGTCGGAACGGAACTTTGGAACTATAAGGTAGCAAGGAAGTAAACTAAAGAAGTAGATGTAATTAAAAGGTTCTTAGGGAAGAATTGAGTAGATATTTTTTTCATAAGTGAATCTTATAGTTGGCTGAAAGCAAAGTCAGCCGTAGTAATAAAGGAAATTATTGCCGTAATCGGATAATTAGAGAACTGGACATTCAAAGAAGAATACTGAATAAATCCAGTCAGTCTACAATTACGACTTATTTCTATACTACGAAAAAAGGAATTGTACGGAGTTAAACTAGTTGATGAATGAAAATAAGAATAATTAATGTACCTTATAGCTGCTATCTGGAGTTTTTGAAGCGCGATTAGTAATGTTTTAGTTATTTAGTGTTTCGCAAGTGTGATAAATACAATTTGAAAGTGTGCTCACAAAAATTGGAAGTACTGAAGATTATTTCTGGTAAGGACAGTCCTATTAGTTTATTTCAGTGTATGCAGATTTAAGTATTAGTTCCGTTGCGCTGTTTCTAAAATTTAACTGTAGCTTACCATCGAGGCTGAGAGTTGAAAATATAGACATTGAAGTGATATCTACCGTGGTTAGTGCCTGTTACGAGTTAATCGTAGAGTATAGTTGAGAGATACAAGGAAACTGATTAATTAAGAATTTCTATTGTAGTAAATTGAGTAAAGAAACTTTGTGATTCTGAAACTGTATTTGTATGTGAAAGTTTGGAAGATTGATTTATTGTGAATGACTTGACCTGATGTACTAGCTTGACTGAGTTGTCATATTTAAAAGTGGAATACATGTATTTGTTATATAACCATATATTAAATGTTTTGTTTGTTAATTTAAATATTGTGTTTGCCTGAATTTCTTTTTACTGCACCGTTCACAAAAATTCGGATCTAGCGGGAATCCCAGAAGGAAAGAAAATAAATACCATCGGCCTGAATGAGTGAAAAGACTGCTAACTAATTTTTGAATTAATCTTACTAATTCATATAGACTTATCTAAGGATAGAGTGGCGCAGTATAATAGAAATTTCTCTACCCTTAGATCAGTGATTAATTTGCAATTAGTTTTCCTTTATTTTATGAAAGTGACTTTTAGCAAGATGGCGGATTTAGAACATAACATGAAAATAGAACGTCACGACAAATGGCGCAGTCGGCAGGATGTGATTTAATTGATAAAAAGTAATTTAACAGCTGTAAATTAAGAGATTGAATTTAGCTTGGTAATAATAATTGTGGAATTGCTCCTTGAAAATTTAGAAAGTAAATTGAATAAATCACAATGAACTGGTTGTAATCAGAAATCAGGCAAAGATAAAGTTTTTTTGTGAAATTAAAGGATTATATTATTTGAATTGGTACTCCAATTTTCACAATGGCTGTTACTTCCAATTCAGAGATGGAAAACAGTGAATTTTTTAGAAGTATGAATCCCCAACAAGTAATTCCCCAATTTTCAGGAGAAGACTCTGATGATGTATTATCTTTTTTTACTTATGTTGAGAAACTCAGAGAAACAGCAGGTTGGACAGACTTTCAGTTGTTGGTATTACTTAGAAACAAACTAATTGGTAAAGCTAAGACATATTTTTTTTCATCTCCTATACTTAAGGAAACATTTGAATACAAGAAGTTTAAGGAAGTCTTGCTATCTCAGTTTTGTAAACGGAGGAGTGTTGGACCAAATTTGTGGAAGCTACAGAGGATTATACAAAAGGACAAAGAATGTGTTGGTGACTTCTACAATCGATTACTAACTCTCTCTGAAAGTTTAAATGTATCCAATGAAGACAAACCTCATTTGGATTGGGCAGTTTATCAACAATTTAGACAAGGTGTCAGACAAGAACTGAGGGAGACAGCCTATAAGAAGAAGATAACCTCACTAGAGGAATGTATTATAGCTATCAAGGAAAAGGAACAGATGATTGGAGACCTTTGCCTTTCATCTAATATTGGCCTTGTAAACATAGTAGAAACAACTGATTGTTCCATAGGAGTAAATAAATCCTCAAAAGAGAGCAGAAAGAAAGAAGATGAAAGGAAAATCATTAGAGAGAATCCTATTGATCAAAACTGTATGTCCGACACGAAAGAACAAACCAACAAGAAATTATTCAAGGAAGTAAAAGACATTGTTCACCAGGAAGTAGAAAAATTACAACAGCCAATGAAGAATAAATTAGATGAAGTAATGAAAAAATTGACAGAAATGACTGTAGGATTTCAAGAAAATTTCAATCCCACAGCAGAACATATTAGTAAAGTTGTCAAACTGGAGGTTGAGAAGCAAAATAAACCAATATTGGCTAAATTGGATAGAGTAGTGGAAGCCCTGGAGAATGTTCGACAGCAAATTCCCATTGATCCTCAAGCTCAGACAAGGAGAAAATTTCTCAGAGATGATGGAGATCCTCCCAAATGTTTTAATTGCAACAAGATTGGTCACATCGCTAGGAATTGCTACTTTAATAAAAGAAACTACTCTAACAGCAGAAGAAACTCTAATTTTGGACATATTTCTAACAGAACATATAATAAAGCTCAAAATTTCCCTAGATCAAGAGAGTTAATGATGAAGGTTACAGGATGTGTCAAAGGTCATAATTGTAACATTCTATTTGACACAGGTTGTAATGCCTCAATCATCAGTAAGCATTATTTCCTAAAGTTAAGAGATAAATTATGGAAAGATGTCACCAATTTAAGGAGACCTGTAAGAATTTCCACTCTTTCTAATTCGAGATCTACAGCATATGAAAAAGTTCGTGCACAAATTTATATACCTGACATCAACCTCTGTGTATATCAAGATCTATTGATAGTCCCTTTCTCTCCTAGCTTAAATGCTCACATAATATTAGGAACAAATTTTATGGAGAGGCATCACTTCTCTTGTGACTTTTCCACAGGTCAAATATCCATATTGAATAGAAGAATACGTGTTAAAAAAAACAATAACTTTGAGTGCACAGGAACAAAGCAACCAACAAGAAGATTTTGTGTGCCTAATCAAGAAGAACAACCTGATAAGATGCAATCATCTATAGACAAACAAGCTGTGAAAAATACTGATTTAAGCTCTACTATACTTGATCAGCCTGTTATTCAACTTGACACTGACTTGACATCAAAACTTCAAGTATCTGATTCTGAGCATGAGATTTGTACTGAGAATCAATTACCAGCTGAGATTAATTTTACTGAGATATCAGCTTTGCATATCAGAACTAAGAATATGAAAAGAGGAGACAATTATAAGGACTTAAATAATTACAGAAGGAAAACCAGAAGAATCAGTCACCAAAATAGAAGTTATACTACAGTCAAATGTAATGACAGTAAAAATCTAAGTAAAGACCGAGAAGTTGTAGAAGATAGTACATGCGTTGTAGAAAACACAGGACGGAGTTTCATCCAAACAAGGTATAACCTAAGACCCCCCCCCGCCAAAAAAAAAAAGGAGAGTAGTAGAAATCTGATTCCACCACCTAAAGGTTTAGAGTGAAAAATTTTTCTTTAAGGAAAAATTTTTCAGAGGAAGAGTAAGCCTTTGTTGGATTCTAATTATGTAGAAAATAGAATAAATGTTGTTTGATTCAGAATCCAACATGATTTTCCGTCATAAGAACTATATTTGTAGATATTATTTAATGTAAATAACATAAATTATAATTGATATTATATAACTACCTTAATTATGTCAAATATTTAATTGCTTAATCAAAGAAATGTGTTAATGGTAAATAGATTCTGTATTAAATGTTATTAAGCTGTTTTATTTATTGTTATGTCAATATTGTAAGAACTTATATTTGTAGTTTAACTGCGCATTTATTGAAATGCGATCATTCTATTTATTCCTTTTGTGAAAGCTTAATGTTATGTAATAACTCAATGTAGTTGTATAGCGTAATGTAACATTCGCGAGAATGTTTACGTCTATCGGTTGTCATGGAGACGCGTGAAAATAAACGGGCGCGTGTGAAGGGAGCGTTTGTGGAGAAGAAAAAATAGATACGTAGTAGTAAGTAAGGAGTCGGAACGGAACTTTGGAACTATAAGGTAGCAAGGAAGTAAACTAAAGAAGTAGATGTAATTAAAAGGTTCTTAGGGAAGAATTGAGTAGATATTTTTTTCATAAGTGAATCTTATAGTTGGCTGAAAGCAAAGTCAGCCGTAGTAATAAAGGAAATTATTGCCGTAATCGGATAATTAGAGAACTGGACATTCAAAGAAGAATACTGAATAAATCCAGTCAGTCTACAATTACGATTTATTTCTATACTACGAAAAAAGGAATTGTACGGAGTTAAACTAGTTGATGAATGAAAATAAGAATAATTAATGTACCTTATAGCTGCTATCTGGAGTTTTTGAAGCGCGATTAGTAATGTTTTAGTTATTTAGTGTTTCGCAAGTGTGATAAATACAATTTGAAAGTGTGCTCACAAAAATTGGAAGTACTGAAGATTATTTCTGGTAAGGACAGTCCTATTAGTTTATTTCAGTGTATGCAGATTTAAGTATTAGTTCCGTTGCGCTGTTTCTAAAATTTAACTGTAGCTTACCATCGAGGCTGAGAGTTGAAAATATAGACATTGAAGTGATATCTACCGTGGTTAGTGCCTGTTACGAGTTAATCGTAGAGTATAGTTGAGAGATACAAGGAAACTGATTAATTAAGAATTTCTATTGTAGTAAATTGAGTAAAGAAACTTTGTGATTCTGAAACTGTATTTGTATGTGAAAGTTTGGAAGATTGATTTATTGTGAATGACTTGACCTGATGTACTAGCTTGACTGAGTTGTCATATTTAAAAGTGGAATACATGTATTTGTTATATAACCATATATTAAATGTTTTGTTTGTTAATTTAAATATTGTGTTTGCCTGAATTTCTTTTTACTGCACCGTTCACAAAAATTCGGATCTAGCGGGAATCCCAGAAGGAAAGAAAATAAATACCATCGGCCTGAATGAGTGAAAAGACTGCTAACTAATTTTTGAATTAATCTTACTAATTCATATAGACTTATCTAAGGATAGAGTGGCGCAGTATAATAGAAATTTCTCTACCCTTAGATCAGTGATTAATTTGCAATTAGTTTTCCTTTATTTTATGAAAGTGACTTTTAGCAAGATGGCGGATTTAGAACATAACATGAAAATAGAACGTCACGACATATACATGTTGATACTATGTTTGGGATACAGGCATATATTGCTTTACTGCTCCAAGGGTTAACCAATGAATCAAACACTGATATCCTTGCCATTCTCTAATGGGATGAGGATAATCTGGTGAATTTTAATGTGACCAGAACACAGTCTTGTCTCATTTGCCAGAAGAAAGACCATGCTTTTGACCTCACTTTTGACAGTGTTTTGCTCACCATACAGGATCAGTTTTCTCTTCTTGGATTGTGTTTCACATTTAGCCTCTTACAAGCACGTCAGGTCTATGGCCACCTTTTGCCTCCAGTTTTTATTTAGTTTAGTTATATTCAGAAGAGAGTCTGCGCGGTTAGCCTAGTGGCTATGCGCTTCGCAACCATATGCCTGGGGAAGGAGTGTCCTAGGCTCGATTCCCGTCGGTGACGTGAGGAGCTGAAGGATCTTCCTCAGCCATAGCCAAGTTAGCCAGTCTTGGGCGTGGACAGCAGGGTTTTTTCCCCCAGTTTATTCTGGGGTTTTTCATCCCGCAAAGCAGGCAAACTGGCCTTGAGAACTCAACACTACAGGCCATAGGATACACCGGGGCATAAGGCTGACCACCTTATCCTGTAAAAACGGAGTGAGGTCCAATGATCAATGGACCCTCGACACCACAAGGTAAAAGAGGGTATAAGGAAGATGAAGATGACAACCTATATATAATTAGTGAAATATATAAGGAGATAGTTATGAATAAATAGCTGTTACTCTTTAAGGACACTGCTGATTACCATAAAACAACAATATGAATGTTGTATATCTAACCCTATCAAAACAGTTCTCTTTTTATTGTAATCCCATAAAGAGATTGTTAAATTTATAGGATATTAGTATCATGGATGGGTTGGAATTGAGGAGAAAGATCTTCCTAACATTGGATTTGAAAACCACTCTTCGGGATATGCAGAAGATGAGACAATTTCAAAAAAATAGACAAAAAATGAACTGTCAAAGAGTGCTGATTAGCTGCTGCACATGTTTTTATCAGTTTCTTTTCTTCAAAACAACAATACTAGACTGAGCTTTGCTTTCAGTTTAACAAAGTTATAAGAACTCTCAATGAGGTTTTCTGATATAGAAGGAAGAGCATAAGTGAAAGAAAACTGACAACCTGTAGAAGGCAGATCATATGATGGGAAGCTTACTTAACAGAGATTTGTGTCATGTACAAAGGTGGATGACATAACAAGATTTCTAGTGGTCAACAGAAACAGAATTCATATTGGTGATTGTTTAATTGAAACATTTTTAGTAGCACAGAAATTGTGTTAGTGGTTTTCTCCATTACTTATAAAAAGAATTTAAATGAAAGACAGTTGGTAATTTGACAGTACACATTTGTTGCCTTTTTTTTTGAGGAATGGGTAGAATATGATCTGATTTCCATACTGCAGGATAGCGACCAGTAGAACAAGAGAAAATAAAAAGGCAACATGGTTGAGACTCTGGAGCATAAATTTTAAGAATACTGGAGAAATACCAACTGCAGTGGGGGGGGGGGGACTTTTAAATTAGTTGGGCCAAAATTCTGATCTTTTTCTGAAGAAAAATCAAAGGGATACTGAATGTTGCATCTATGAAATAGTAAGAGGATACTTATGTAGATATTGTCAATGCAAGAACAGGATGAAAAAAAAGAAGCAGAAGACTGCCTTTTTCCATAAGTAAAAGTGCAATAGCACTATATGTACAAAAAAGGTGAAAGCATAATTGGATAAATAATATAGCCAATAACTTTGGCAAAACATAAGGAGTGATTCCCCTCCCCCCACACACAGCCCTTTAAATCTCATTCATGACAGCTGTAAACCTATTATATATTAATAATTAGTACTATGGGTAGGCTAAGGTTTGGTAATCCACAAACTGTGCTTCGGGGATAAAACATGAAACTTTTCCAACACAGTTCAGGTCTCTAGTAAACAGGGTGCTTACTAGAGACCTGAACTTACTTGGTCTCATACCAAGCAACGAAAATTATTTATTGTCACCAGACATTAGAAACATCCATGTCTGCAGCAGAATCTGAATCCATACATTACTGGTTAGAGAGCATAGGTAGCACTATTCATTCAACCAACCAGACAATATGGCCATCGTGCAAGTTTCTTGCTGGTAGTCATCTCAAAATCATTCCTGAATGTTATAATTTGTTTGTATATCAGCTTTTGAATTTCATATATAAATAACATAATGATGCTAACTGGCACTAAGAGTTATGAAGAGATAAAAAGGAGGTCACAAGACAGGATGTTGTGATGTGCTGCTACCAATGTGATGTACCAATCTTCGGATTGATGCACCAAAGAAGAAGATCAGGCTTTTAGTATAACTAGAAAAGCAAGATGGCAGTCTGATAAAAACTGAGATTTGATTCTTCACCTGTTCAGTGTTGCTCTGAGTGGTGCTCCATGGAGAAGAAATTAATGACTGTGGTCTGAACTGCAGAATTTTCACTAGAGAGGAAGAGATGTAGGTTGTTTACCAAGTTGTTAGGATTGGGATCTGACATTTGGATAAACAGGTGAACAATTTGTGTAAGATCATTAGTGATAGCTAACATATAAACATCTCTATCTGCTAGATTAATATAGTTAGAAAAGAAAGCCAAATGGAATCGTATATGTTAACATCTCCATAGAAGATAAGTTCGCTATTAAGCAACCTGAGTGGGAAAATTCAATATTTAAAGAAAGGAAACAAAGTTCTGAATGGTTAGTGTTACTAGGAAAGTAAAAGACAGTATATGACGACAAAACGGTAAACAAGATTTTAAGCCAAAAAAGATCAAAACAGAAAAGATTCTAAACCTTCTGATATATTAGAGGCAAACATATGCATAAATGTCACCCGAGACAAACCTTAAATAGTATAACTGGGAAATGGTAAGATGAGTGACACTTCTAGGAAGATGAAATGTTTCTGTTAGGAAAGGCAGGTATGGGTTTTGCAGACTGGAGATGGAACTAAATATCACTGTGGTTTGAACTAAGACCAAGCCTTCTAATTTCACATATATTTGTAAAACTAGAAGGCTTGGGAGGTTTGCCTCTTTCATCATGAAATTTATTTCTCTTTGCATGCCTGGGTTGAAATTGGAGGAAGATGGAATGCTACCAGTTTTCTCCAGGTACACCTGGCAGAAAAGTGGTAGCAAGGTTACTCACTAGTTGCCCTGGAGATATGTTTGTACACTGAACTGAACCTTATGGTAATACTTTACGACAGTACACAGACTGACCCTGACTTATGTAAATCAACTTGCATAAATTCAGACTTAAGCACACTCTCCTGAAAGGATTATGGAAAAAACGTTACATTATAAAAAATTTTACTTACCATTCCTACATTATTCGCACACACACCTAACAGTGACCTTTTGCAAGGATGATGATCCAGGCAGTGCATGAATGCATGCATGTGCCTTCCTCAGTCTTGCTTTATTTACTATTAAATATGGATATGCTGTGCATTTGTATTTGTAAACTATAATAATTTCCAGTATTTGCATACACTTTTATTCTCACATGACTGCTTCTATCCTATAGCTCTTTGTCTTTATCTTAGCTGATGACAGTACTCTCCACTCCTCATTTTCAACAGCTTGTAATGCTTATGTAACTCATCAGCTCTAATAATTCTTACTGCTAACTCTTAGCAATTAAACAAAATCAGTGCAAAGAATAATGCATATATAATATTGCCTTCCTGCATAAAACAGAGTTGTAATACAATAATAAATTTTCTAGCATCCTGGATAGTCACTGGTTCAAGTGGGAGTTTTGATCAGGGAATATCATCCTGATCATTTTCTTTTTTTCCCCTAATGTCCTCTGATGTTTTGCTTCAATTTGCTCCTCAAAATCTTCATTTTCATTATAGAAGACAAACTTCATAGTTTCTGATGTGGTTCGTGTCTAATGGAACGTCATTTTCACTACTATTGTCATAATAACATTTTTTTACTTTGCTATTTTCTATCAAATAATATTATTAGCGCTACTTTGAAAATTTCTCATTTGTGGCACACACTGATATGAAAATTTAAAAGACAAAGTTTCACTACTGGCAGACTGCATTCTTATTTACTAAAAATAGTCTTATAATAAGCACATTTCAAAAAATGTTTGTGATAGTGTTGCAGGGAAGGACAGTTTAGTCGTCAAAGGTGAAATACAATTTTAATTCTATTAAGAAAAATTTATAAATGAAATTTCACTTTTGATGCATGCACCTATACACATTCTGAATGATAAACTATAGTGAAAGTGTCTCTTCTTCAAAATTGCCACAATATCTAAATTAGTAAAAAATATGTACATAACAATTTAGTTCATAACTGTTTATTTCAATTTCAACTGGGAAAAGTTGAAGTGCAAAGAACTGCAGATTACTTTACAAAATTTATACATTATGTGATGTGATTCAAGATTTATATATAGTTCTCTATAAAGCAAAATGGTAAAAGTGTGAGCCTTCACACAATTTGTGAAATATTCTTTGAACTATGATTATGAATAAAAAAATAAAGAAAATTTAATTTGGAACATATGGTGGCTGTATTTTATTTATTTATTTTTTTTTTTTTTATTAAGATTTGGATTTTCATTAATTTATAAAATAATTCTTTGAGAAAAATAATCTGGAATCAAATTCTTGGAGAATAAAATGTATTATTGACTAAGATAATAAACACAATTAGAATTAGCATAAAAAATTGATAATGATATTGGTTCCAAGGTGATATAATATTTAAGTGAAGAAAGGATCTCTTTATTTTTTACTGGCATTAAAAACTATAATCATATGATAAAAGAAGTAGAAACAAATAAAAATAATTTGTAGGAATTTAGTCTAAATAGACTGAACATATGGCAAGGAATTATGTTTCTTGTATATAGGACAGCCAACTTGCACTTCTTATCCATGTTCTTTCAACAGATAGTACGCATCATATCCAGATTTTGCTGGATGTATAATTACCACTTGGCCAGTAGAGAGGTTAAAGCATCAAGGCCCTTCTTCCAATAACTACCAGATTTCGTTTATCAGTTCCTGACATATCTGAACAGCATAACACTGTTACATGATTCATTGCTTTCGATGATCCAAACAGTGCATGTATGTGTGTGTTTATAACAGAGGGAACCATCCAACATGGCATTAAATAAAGTAAAATGGCCCTGTTTTGTCAGTATTGCAGGTCATCGGCACTAAATTTTTGAATCAAGATTACTTAATTTTTGTAACATTCCATGTGGTAGAAGTTACCAGCTGGCTCAATTAAATGGCACTGTGTCCCAAATAAATGAAGCATAAATTATTATTATATTCTGATTTTGTTCTTTCAGACCTGTCCCAATAAAACAGCTGCCCAGATTAAACAGTAGAGCAATTAAGCGAAATCTACCATATAAGGTAAACTTTAGCATGGACTACTTTCTCACTGCAAAACAGTCAAAGCGCCCTTTTACACTATAATGCAAGAACTCAAAATATTAACTATGAATAATCAAATTAGTGAATAGCAAAATTCTGCTATATTTATAAACAGACTATCTAATGGTAGAACAGAAAAGCTACTTGGTCATACAGTTTACTTTTGTGTATTTCATCTGGTGAAGCCACTTAAATTAGTGGCTTCACCAGCCACTAATTTAATTTAGAAATCCTGTGTAAAAATAAAAAATTCTACAATTGCAGAATGTAATTTTCTTTTAAGCATATAGTCTCTTTCACTGTTTCATATCTAATTTAATAAGGCTATTTTGGAAGTCTGAACAGTGAAGAAAATAACATAAAAAGGTAAGGTGTAGTAAATAAACATGAAGTAGGGAGTATATAAGGTAACAACACAAAAATGCTTAATGTCATAATAATGATTATAAATTACAAACTGCAAGCTACTTACTACGCCATGTCCAAAAACCTCACAGTAACAGCAGTCACACACACGGCTCTCTCTCTGATTTGAATTGGAAGTAGAAGAACTTTGTTCTGAACAGGAATCATCAACGCATTCTTCCTCTGGTATACCATTCAACCCTTGGTCTTCTGCACAAACAGGTGTAGCTGGATTTGACAATTCATCATCATCATCATCATCATCTTCTTCTTCTTCTTCGTCTTCTTCATCTTCTTCAAACAAAAACAAAAACAAAAAAAAAAAAAAGAAATAGAACTTGATATTTTTGATTAAAAAAGGTTGGCATTCATGAAATAGAAATATATAGACCAATATCAATGAATTTGGCATCAGGCAAACTAGATCACCATGGAAGGAATGAAAGAATGTGTATGTGTGCTTAAGTTGCTCTGGTATGCAAATATGATAATGATACAAATGTCATTAAGCATGGCTATCTATCTGGCAAAGGGGTGGAAACGTACACTTCGGGTTCAAACCTTTTGAGTATATCTAGGCAGGGGAAAAAAAGAAAGTTGATCAACAGGGCAAAGCAGACTATCTTATATCTAAGTATAAGAAAAAGCCAGATAGTAATTTGTTATGTCTATACATAAATGCAGAAGCATCAGCAATAAAGGGGTTTGAGTTCGTTGCTTTAGTGAATATGATGAGGTATATGTATAGACATAACAAACGTTGGCATGACTGAAATCTGACTATCAGATTTCAGATATGCCATTTCATATACTAACTGGAATCAAGTGCAAAAGTAGAGTATTTTTAGGAATGACAGAAGAGATAGGAAAATCAGATGACTTGAGTCCAGTTAAGGTAAAAAGACATGAAAGCAATAACGGTAATAATGTCCCATGTGATAGCAGTGAAGTGAAGGATAGGGTGAAATAAATGATGGGATGTTGCTACAGACCTGGGGTTCATTTATTGGAGATGAAGAATGCGTCATCAAATTACCCATATGGGTGACAAATTATTCGAACGTTGATTAGGAGAGAAATCTCATAAGAATGAAGGAAAATGTATTGAGTTGTTGCGAGACAACTTTCTCAAGCAGCATCTAAAAGAAGAAACTTGAGGTAAAAAGTGTTAGATTTGATAATAGTTCAGAAGGGGGTATCAGTTAAGAACATGACTATTTTACCACTAGTTGGCAACTATGATCACTTTTCTGAGAGGTAGCTAATTAAATAGATGATCCCATCAGGACAGGTTATGTGCTGAACTATAAAGCTGGAAATTATGACCAACTCAGGAGAATACTATCTTTGGTCTTATGGTATTAGTTACTGACTGGGAAAGATATCAGCAATGTATAAGAATTGCATCCCAAAAATTTGAAGAACAAATAGGGTGAGAGTTAAATGGACACACAACCTCGTTAAACAACAGATCCATAAGAAGATGATGTGGAAGGAATGTCATGAGAATAAGTTATATGGGTTTGGGTTTAGAATATCATTTTATGTTGAGCCCATGCACGAGAGGTTGGTTCAACCTATAGTACATTAGTATCATATATTGGTAGAGGGTTGGGAAAAGAGGAACTTGTTTACATTTGATTTAAAAGACTGTATATACTGTATTTCTTGGAAAAGACTGTATACTGTATTCCTTACTACCCATTGTTGAGATTTCTGTTTAATGATCAATTTTGAAAAACACAATAATGATAAAATGCAGAAGCATAAATTTAGAGTAGCTTATTCATTGATGCCGCCTGGCGGACTTAATATGTTATAACCCACACGTTATATGGGTTTGGAATATAAACTTCTGACTTGGATCAGTGAATGGTTGACAGACAGATATCAAAAGGGGATATATGGTGTGTGTGAATTTGCCAGATTTAATTAAGGTGTTCAGTCCTTGGGCCATTGTTGTTCAATCTATATACATTAATAACATTAAGAGGGGTCTAACAGACGATGTGTAACTTTTTGCTGATGATGCAAAGATAGGCAGGGCAATCATGGATGCTACTGATATCCAGCTTAGAGGATGATTTGAATAGGCTGGAAATTTGGGCAAATGATAATGGCTATCAGTTCAATCTTAGTAAGTATAAAGTTATGCATTTTTGCATGATGAGATTTCAAGTGCATATTACAGTAAAAGGGTTATGCTAAAAAAACTGATGAGGGTAAAGCTCTTGGTGTGATGGTGGATAGGAATTTGAAGTTTAAAGGTCACATAGCAAAAACTGCAAATACAACTCAGAGGATAATTGTAATGCTGAAACTAACCTTGACATATAAGGTTAAGGAAGTCATTTTGTCTCTTTATAAGGCCATGATAAGACTGTGTGTGTGAGGACTACTGCATGCAGATGGATAAAGAAGCTGCAAAAAAGAGTACATTTCATGTGAGGTAAGATACTTCAACCTTGGTATCGCTTCTGGGCCTGGCTCCCAATGATGATATCTCAATAAAGGTCAAAACTGGTCTGGATAGTTTATAGTTGATAAAGGTGTTATACATATCCTGCAGGATGATTTAAATAAATTAGCATTGTGGGCAAAGGATAACGATTGTCAATTTAATGTTGCAAAATGTAAGGTTATGCACTTCGGTTTGAAAAGGTTATATATGGAATATCATATTGATGGTATTGGTTTGCAGGAAATTGATGAGGCTAGGGACATGAGGATAATGGTGGACAGAGTTAAAGTTCAGAGGGCATATTGCAAAAGTTGGTAAAATGATTCAATGAATTACTTGGATATAGAAAAACACACTAACAAAGATAAGGAAGTTATTATCCCACTTTATAAGGCTATGATTCAGCCACATCTCGACTACTGTGCACAGATTTGGTCACCTGGTTTCTTGGGGACCAGGTGGTGGTCAAAATGATTCAGAGATGAGTGACCAAGTGACAGGTCTGTGGAATACCCTATGATGATAGGTTGAAGGTTTTAGGGTTACAAAGTTTAGTTGATAGACAGAAAAGAGGAGACATGATAGAAACTTTTAAGATATTAAAGGGGTTTTATAAAATTGATGCAAGTGAAAATTTTCAATATATGACAAATAGAGAACTAGGGGTAATCTGTGGAAGTTGTGTAAGAGTATGGTAGTAGGGATGTACGGACCAGATTTTTTTGCGTGAAGAGTGGTATGTAAGCGGAATGGATTTCTAGAATTGATTGCGAGTTCCCTGATGGTGAGTGGATTCAAGGATATGATAAGATTTGTGTGTATGATGGTTGATTTGGGTCTCCCATGATGAGTCCCCAGACTTCATGGAGATGTTGTAAATATTAATAAGTACGTAGCGACAAATTATAGGGCAATCTGTATATCTGAAGTTGTGAAGGTACTAGAGAGAGATTGATGAGAAGTAGGATACAGAAATGGGTCGATAACAGCAATATTCTCTGTGGTTATCAGCACAAGTTTATTAAAAGGAGATCATGTTTTACTAACTTATTTATGTACTATAAGAAGGAGACAAATACCATGGACAGGGAAGATGCATATACAGTGGTGTACTGATTTTACAAAAGCTTTTGATAGACTGCCAAATGACAAACTGCTAAATAAATTGAAACAGATGGGAATTGGATAACAGACTTTTGAGTTGAATCAGTGACTGACTATCAGAAACTTCTATATGGGGGTGCAGTATTCCAAAAGAGGAAGGTCACTAGTGATGTGCCACAAGGGTCAGTTTTGGGACTACTGTTGTTCAATTTGCATATATTAATGATATTGGGATGGGTTTAACTAGTGATATGCAGCTGTTTGCAGATGATGCAAAATTGAGTAGCACAATGCAGAGTCAAGCAGAGCCTTGCAGGAGGACTTGAATAGATGCATGAATGGACAGGTAAGTGAAACTGTAAGTTCAATGTAGCAAAGTGCAAGGTTTTGAAATTTGGTAAGCAATGAAAGATGAAAGTATTCACTTGGTGAGGAAAATTTAAAGGAGGTAGAGGAGATGAGAGATCTGGGAGTGGTGGTAGACAAAGACCTGAAATTCAGGGGCCACAGTGCACAAGTTGTGAAGATGTCACATCAGATAATGGCAATGATGCGGAAGACCCTGACAATGATGGATTTTCATGGTGACCAGGATGTGTTAGAAAGAGTCCAGAGAAGATTCACAAAGGTGATCAGTGATCTCAGTGATCTTTGGTATGGAGTAAGAGGACAGACTGAGACAATGTAAACTGCAAAGCCTTGTGAGTAGGGAGAGAGAGAGAGGATGTGATTGAGACATATAAGCTAGTTGGGGTTGTTATCAGGTTAACATGGAAGAGATTTTTCATAGAATGGGAGATGGATGGGGAGAACAAGAGGACATTGCTGGAAACTGTGTAAGGAGGGTGTGAGTAGAGGAGTGAGAAGTTTCTTAGCATGGAGAGTGGAACATTGCCTGAGTGTGTTGTGAATGTAGACACAAATCAGTCTAAGGCACGGTTGGATGAGCATTGTGTGCGAGAGTGTACCCCCTACAATGAGTCTATGACTCCGTGGAGGTCAGATGTTAATAATAAAAATAACAGAACCAATCTTGAACTCTGCTGATGAGTTGGGATGTATTCTGGAATTCATTTCAGTATCTGACAATGTTAAACAATGGGGACCTTGTTTAACAGGGCAATGCCCCAGCCAGCATGAAATTCTGACATGTACATTCATTTTGCATTGTGGTTTAAGCCAATAAAGAATACAATTTGGTTGGCTAAATACCAAATTGTCAGCCTATCCTCATTCGTTCAGCATTTGGGTAGATGCCTAACAGGGTGCACCATGAGAAGGTGAGGATTGGACATTACGTTAGAAGCCCTAGTCAGTTCCCTGCATTCCTTAGAAGGCTATGTGGAGGTGTCCTCTGAGTTATACAACTTAAACCCTTAAGCACCCGTTAAATCCAAATGTCAAGTTCATAATTCAAATCCAAAATTAAATTAATCCAAATAAAAAAATCTAAAATTAAATCCAAATTTGAAGTTCATATTTCATCATGTAATGATTTTATTTTTATGTTTAAAGCAATAAAACTACACGATAACCACATTAACTTTAATGAACCCCTATCAAATCTAACAGATAACTGACTCCTATGTTCTAACACCTGAGGATTCTTCAACAGACCACATGGCTATTCTCACACATTTTCCTATCAACAAAATTTCTCAACTATCACCAGCTACAAAACAAACTATCTCCTCTATCTTTAGCTGGTGTTTACCAGATCCCTTATGAATGTAATTTGACATGCTTTGGGCAGATAAGCTGTTCTGTAGAAAAAAGAATTAATGAACATCAATCCTACACTGAATATGTGAAACCTCAAAAGTCTTGTCTGGCACAGCATAGTATTGACATTAAACACGTATTCTGTGGGATGGAGCTTGACTTCTCCAGAGAAGTAGTTTTAAATATGAAAACCTTTTCAAAGAAAGTTGTGAAACCCTTTTACATTGGCCTAAATTGAATCAGAACAATTCTCCCCCCCCTTCCAAAAAAAAGTTTGAATTTCATTTTATGTCAACATTCAAAATAGTTTTAATATTATTTATTAATAGTAATTTTTAGCATGTGACAACCATTTTGAATTAACAGATTGCTGTATGTACTGTGTATTCTTTGATTTGCTTGTTGTTTCTACACACTGATGATGTACTGTTATTTTTCAGCATGAAATATCTGTACTTTTGTTCAAGTTTATTACTGTGGTTATTGTGTAATTTTGTTATTTTATAGTTATGCCACAGGTGCCTTTAAAGATTTGATTTATGTTCATTCTTACAGTCATGTACACTTTTTTTAAAGGATATAATATTTTTTCCTATCTCTAGGGCTCACTTTAGTGAGTATGGGAGTGGTGAACCCGAGGTGCCTGATGGTGGACCATGCCTTATTTCATGTAATATACATCTGTTATATTATCTGAAGACTGGTCGATACTCCTTTCTTTCTTTCTTTCTTGCTTCCCCCAAACAAACAAACAAACAAACAAACACAGAAAAAGGTGACAGCAAACCACCTGTATATATTTTGCCAAGGAAACCTTATGAACAGAGGCTTAAGTTATTGTGATATAGTGCTAGAAGATGGGACACCCAGGTCAGAAGTAACTGCAATGGCTACTGGAGAAGAGCAGGGAGGAGCTTCCAATGAAGTTAACAAAATGATGAAGCTGGATAAAAGCCTTCTGGAAAATCAACTTCTGATAGAGTTAATCTCATGAAAAAAAAGATGCCTCTGCTTTACAAATTTACATAAAATAGGAACATGGAATGAAAGAAGCATGCATCAAGGAAAACAAACTGGTGAAGAAAAAAAATGAGAATTCGAGTTAAGATGTCAGGAATCAGTAAATTGAGATGGATAGGAATTGATCACTTTGATATCAATTATTTCATGATGTATTACTCTGGAGACATGAAAACCATCAAAGAAATGAAGTAGCATTCATAGTTAGAAGAAAATACATTGTGAGATACAACACACTCCAATAGAATTCTAATCAGAATAAAGGCATACTCAATAACGTTACACTCATACAGGTGTATGCACCCGCTACAGATTCAAGTGAAGATGGGGTAGAAAGAATCTTACAGCAGCTTGCAACAAGTAGTATACAGTATTGATAAAACAGATTTTCTCGTTATATTAGGTGATTGGAATGCAGAAGTGGGTGAAAAAGAAGAATCAGGGATCACTGGAAAATTTGGTTTAGGACTGAGGAATGAAGCAAGAGAAAGGATGTTGGAGTTTTGTGTTGAGAACACAAAACTTGCTTCCAACAACATAAAAGACGACTGTACACATGGACTTCACATAATGGAGAATGCAGAAATCAGATAGATTATATTGTTGCCAGCAGAAGGTGGAGGAATGTTATCCAAGAAACAAAAATACTACCTGGTGCAGACTAGGACAGATCATGAATTATTGATAGCTGAAGTTAAATTGAAATTAAGGGCTAAGAAAAAACAAAAGGCCAATATCAGATTTGATTTTAATCCCATAAATGAAGCATTTAAAGTAGAAGTTGGAAAAAAAATTAAAAAGTTTGGAGAAGACAGGAAGAGAATTAGAACTATGGGAAGAAACAAAATATACAGTAATTGAAGCAAAGAAGACTAAAAAAAAGCAACAAGAAAGATTTAAATGGTTGTCAGAAGAAGCTATTCAAATAGCAGAGGAAAGAAATAAAATGAAACTTCAGAAAAACAAAGAAAGGGTTAGACAAATAAGTGCAGATTTCAAAAGACAGGTTAGGAAAGATAAGGAAAAATATCTAAACAAAAGGTACCATCTAATTCTCTTGATAAGAGAACCGTATGACAGTTCCCAAGAAGCTTCAGTAAAAACAGTCTTTGGCGAAAAAGATTTTGTTTGAGTGGATAAAGGGGTGTGGCAGGGTTGTATACTGTCACCCTACCTTTTTAATATTTATAGTGAATATATTATGAGAATGGCTGATTTAGACAAAGATCCAGCTGGAATTAAGATTGATAGCAGAAAAATAAATTATTTAAGATATACAGATGATACAACCCTCATAGTAGAAACTAAGGAAGATCTGGAGCGGTTGATTCTATTGGTTAAAACAAAAAAAGTAACAAATCTGGGCTTAATTTAAACATCAAAAAACAAAAGTGATGGCTTCTGGCAATTTAAATGAATTTAAAGGTAAATAAAATAGAAATCATTGAAAGTTATGATTTACTGGGGTCCAGAATCAGAAATAATGGTAAATGTGAAGATGAAATTACAAGAAAGGTAGTCATGTGGAGAAAAAGCGATGCTAAACCTGACAAAAATTATGAAAGATAGAGGCATGAGAAAGGCCACAAAAGTTAGAATTGTCAAAGCAATGATATTTCCATTAGCATGTATGGATGTGAAAGCTGGATTATTAAGAAGAAATAAAGTGAATTGATTCATTTGAATTATGGGTATGGAGGAGATTAAGAATCAACATAGACTGCAAGAATGACCAATAAGGTTTCAGAGAATATAAAGACAGAATGCTCCTTGGAGGTGATGATCACTGAACAGAAGTTGATGTACTTTGGTCATATTATGCGACCTGATGAATCATTGGGAAAGGCAGTTATGTTGGGGAAGATTGAGAGAATGAAGACCACAAAAGGGTTGGATGGACAACATAAAAGAAGTCACTAACTTGAATTTACAATAACTTACAGGATAAGAGGCCAAGTGGGATGGAAAGCCTTTGTTCACAGGATCACAAAGAGTTGAAAACGACTGGATGGCACATAACAGCACAATATTTTCCACAACTGGATGTAATGGCACATTTTGTGTATGAATTTTTGGTAGTCCATATATCAGGGAGAAGGGGGGGGGGGGGTATAGAGTTATAAGGTTTTAGTCTGTAACTTCCACAAGATTTATCATACGAAAAAGACAGATACTAAAATAAACTTTGTCAAAGTAAATACCATAATATATTTAAGCCAACTCTAGTACAAAAATACACTATATAATATATTGTCAAAACCAACTCTACTATAAGGAAGTGAAACATGGAGTATAAAAAAGAAAGATGAAAAATGAATTCAAACAGCAAAAATAAAATTTCTCAGAATAACAGTTGGATATATCAAATGGGATCTAAAACAAATAAAGAAATTTTACAATCCCTGAATATAAAACCAATTTATTATTACATGACAGTATAAACAAAAATGGATAGAACATTTAAATCAAATGGACAACAGCAGACTACCAAAAATATTATACAGATATAAAATAAGTGGGAAAAAG
Source organism: Typopeltis vanoorti (assembly GCF_054136105.1). Lineage (NCBI taxonomy): Eukaryota > Metazoa > Arthropoda > Arachnida > Uropygi > Thelyphonidae > Typopeltis > Typopeltis vanoorti. Next base: position 92,350,768 of record NC_143562.1, read on the forward strand.
AAGAATCGAAAGACCTAGAAAGAGATGGCATGAGACTGGAACAGGCTACTTGGCCTAAAATTCATGTTAGGAAGAAGAGAACTTTCACAAGTAATCTTTCTAAGGAGCTTATGGAGTGTTCTGATTTGTGTGTTGTAGGATCATAATCTGTTGGGAGGTAGGTAGAACGATCTAGTTGATGAAATGCATAAAGGTGAGGAGGAGACATGTATGAATGGCAATCAGTCAGGATGAGGAAAATGGGAGTGGTCAGACTGAAGAGAAAGGTGTGAGTAGAGTAGAGAATATTGGTGTTGGTGGAATGGCCTCAAAGACTGGGGGACTGTCATGTTTGTATACAAATGTAAAGAGCTGAGTTTGATGTATTGATTAAGTTGGTATGCCCAAAAGTAATCTGCATAAGTAACTTGGTTGTCTGAGTATGATGTACTATCAGGAATAGAAATGAAAGGATGTACAATTTTTCAGAAGGATAGGAAGGTGAAAAGAGGTAGGGGAGTATGTTAATGATTGCAGAGGAATTGTGTCCACACAATCTGGAAGTTGACAGATAACATTCAGATTTTGACTCTTTGTGAAGTGAAGATGAAATTAACAGGCTAATATAACTGACAGGATGCTGTTATAATAGACCAGAGAATGTAGAGAATACCGACTGTGAAATGTTTACAAATTGGTTAGGCATAAAAATAAGGTGATCCTGATGGGAGACTTTAATTACAGGAATATATGATGGAAGGAGGAGATAGTGCATGAGAACAAGGAGAATGAGTTTGTTGAATTTCTCAGAAATAAATAACTTAAGCAGCATATGACTGAAGCAGTTAGAGGTTTTAGTGTTTTGGATTTGGTAATAACATCACAAAATGTAGTTGTTAATGAGATATTAACACTGTCATCGGTTGGTGAGAGTGATCATGAGGTACTTGTTTGGGAAGTTAAGAGAAAAGGTTACTGCTAAAAAATATATATATCTATATGTGGAATGATAAGGTGGGTGATTATGGATAGCACTGTAGTCAACTAGCATCAATACATTGGATAGATGAGCTATGTAGAAAAGATGTTGACAGGTGCATGGGAATTCATAAGGCAGTATCTGACACAAGCAACGTACAACTGCATATCAAGAGTTAAGTGAGTAAAAAAGAGTGGGAGTGAAATGGATGAACAGTGAAAACAAGCAAGTTCTGCTGAAAAAGAAAATGTTATCTTATGCTTCCTATATACAAGACAGTTGGTGGTGATCAGATCCCAGGACATGTATAAAGTGCAAGCTAGGAAGGTGATGAGTATGGTAAAGAAAGAAAAGATGCAGTATGAAATGAGACTGACTAGTCAAGCCAAGATTCAAGGGAATTCTTCCACTATATGGCAAGCAAGAGGAAGAATAATTATGGCAGGTTGACACTGGTGGATAGTCATGGCAGCAGAATAACAGTTGCAAAGGATATAGTGGAATTATTATTGAACAAGCATTTTATCAGTATATATCATACTGGTGTAAACGATGCCATGTAATATGCAGAAGGAAGGCAAGTATCAGTAGAAGTGAAAGTGAAAGAATCAGAGGTATATCAGGTATTGAATGGATTAGATGTTATTATGATTGTAGGAACAGATGACATATCACCATTCTTAAGGAATATGCACAACAGAAGTAGCTATGCTCTTCACCTCTCACAAAAAAGAACCATTTTTCCCCAGTATTATTTTTGATAACACTCAAATTCCCAGACAAGATGAGATTTCTCTTCTCGGAATTAACTTGACATCAGGTCTCTCCTGGCATAAACACATCACAGCCATTGCATCCTCAGCTTCCAAAAAACTAGGATTTTTCTTTTGCTCAAGACGTTACTTCACCTCTAAACAGCTGCTAATCTTATACAAATCACAAATCTGCCCAGCTATCAAATACTGTTCTCACATTTGAAATGAGGTTCCTAAAAGCTCCCTCAAAATGCTTGACTCAATACAGAGGAGAGCAATTAGACTAATAAATGACCCATCTCATACCAACTCACTCCTCCTCAGTTTCCCATAGATGTTTGGTCTCTGCAATTTGTATATTCTATAAATATTTCCATGGGAAATGTTCATCTGAAACAGCATCAATAATTCCCCCACGCTGTACTAAGCCCATTGGAACATGTACAGCTGCTGCCCAACATCCTTCCACAGTACATCTTGAAACCCACAGAACAAGTTTCTTTTCCTCCTCCTCCTTCATCCCTGCTACTGTAGTGTGGAGCAGTCTTCCCCCTGATGTATTTCCCAAGGAATACAACATACAGGCTTTAAAATCAATTTTAAACAAGTTAGTCTTTTCCCAACCCACTATCCACATACGGTACTAATGTACTATAGGTTGATCAGCCAACCTCTCGTGTATAGGCCCAATATTTAAAAAAAAAAAAAAACTGGTTATATAATGAAAGTCTAGCAGTGAATAAGGTTCCTAAGGAGTAGAAAGAAGGCAAAATAGTAATGCTCCACAAGCATGATTCTAGGACAGAAGTTTCCAATTATAAGACAGTCTGAATATGATGATTGTTTGAAAAGTTTGGCAAAAAAATAAGTTAAACACTTTTATTGGAAAAAATCATCTTTATTTCTTAACATAGTCTCCATCGAGGTCTACACATTTGGTCCAGCGAGTTTCCAATTTTTTCATCCCATCTAAAAAGTAGGATTTGTCAAATTGTGCATAATAGTTGTTGACAGCCCTGATGATATTCTCGTTTAAAGAAATTTTTTCCCACTGAGCCAAATTTTTAAGTTTGGGAACAAGAAGTCACACAGGGCCAAGTCCGGAGAATACAGTGGATGTGAAACCAATTTGAACCTCAATTCGCACAATTTTGCCATAATGGTTGATGTGTGGGATGGTGCACTGTCTTGATGAAAGAGCACTTTTTTGTGTGCCAATCTTGGCTGTTTTTTCTTCAGTTCTTCTTTTAAATGGTCCAACAATGACGCATAATAGACTCCTGTTATTGTCTTACCCTTTTCCAAATAGTCTACCATGATTATTCCTTGGGAATCCCAAAAAACAGTGGCAATCACCTTCTCAGCTGACAAAACGGTATTCACTTTTTTTTTTTTTTTGTGCTCTTTCACTGGACAAAAAATCCTGTGGATTGCGATTAAACACGGTGTTGAAATGTCTTTTCACATGCATTTTTGATCGAAAGTCAACAATCACAGTACCCATCGCAAGCACAATTTTTCATGCAGGATATTATACACCCGTTCAGCTGAGATGCCTACAATCTCAGCAATCTTGTGCACTTTCACTTGACGGTCTTCTATAACGATACAATGGATTTTGTCAATTATTTCCTTCCTAGTGACCTCAGTCAGGTGTCCAGAGCGCACTTCATCTTCGATGGACTTAGGACCACGTTTAAACTCTTTTATCCAAAAATAAATAGTCTTTAATGCTGGTGCAGAGTCCCCATGAACTGCATCTAACTTGGCTTTGATCTGTGCAGCCATCCACTTCTTCAAATAAAAGTGTTTAATCACTGCACGAAACTCATTTTTCTCCATTTTTATGAAAAATGTGAACACGGTCATCTTAAATCTTTGCCAAATGAGAAATGCATCACATGTGGCCAAAATTTTGCCTGGGTCATGAAAAAGATGATACGTGCCGACGACACTGGTATGAACGAACAAATTGTGTCGCCTCTATTGGAAATTTACCAAACTTTTCAAACAACCATCGTAACTGCAGTCAAGATTTTGGAGAGATTGATTAGGAATAGAATACAAGATGGGATGGGATGGGATTTGTAATCGGTAGGTCTTATTTTAGCCAATTATTTGCATTTTATGACAAAGTAACAAGTGTGTTAGATAAGAAAGAATCACATACAGTGATATCCTGGGACTTTTGTAAAATCATTTTTGATAGATTACCATATAAGTTGATTTACAAGCTGCAGAAGATGGGAATGGATAGCATACTGGTTAGATGAACTGGAGATTGGCTCTCTGAATGATACCAGCAAGTTGTATATGATGGAGCAGTCTCAAAAAAGCAGGATAACTAGTGGTGTGCCCCAGGGTTCTATTCTTGGGCTCCTGCTGTTTAACTTGTTGGTAACTGATATATCATGTGCAGTGACTGAGGATCTTCAGCTGTTTGCTGATGATGCAAAGTTGGAGAGAATTATAAATAGCACTGCTGATGGTAATTCCCTTCAGAAAGATTTCAATAGACTTTTGACTTGGACAAAGGAAGGGGGGTGTGGTTTAAATATTAATAAGTGCAAGGTGTTGCATTTTGGAGGGCAGAAATACAAGGCTGTGTACTATACTGATAGCACTCTACTGCAGATGATGCGGATGACATTTGAGAGTGATGGTTGAAAACAGACTGAAGTTTACAGGGCATATTGCAAGTGTTGCAAAGATTACACACCACGGTGATGCTATGATAAGAAGTACACTAACATGCAGGGATAAGGAGGTGGTTGTGCCACTGTATAAAGCACTGTTCAGACCACACCTAACTATTCTGCTCAGATTAGGTCACCTGGTTTTCACTTTGATGTGGAAACATTGGATAGGGTTCATAGACGAGTGACTAAGACAATGTAATGACTAAGGCAAAATAATATTTGGATATTATTTTGCCTCTTTACAAGGCCTTGATAAGACCTCGCTTGGACTATTATACACAGGTTGGTTCTTCTGGTTTCCATGGTGATTCTGATAAAGTGGAAAGTGTAACAAGTGGTACAAATGATATCAGGATTGGGGAATACTGATTCAGAATTTGAAATGGTTATATGTTCAGTAGCTGGAATTTTGCATTTTATGGAGGATGGGGAAAGGATGTAAGAGAATTGTTCTGAATATTCTTTCACAAAGAAAGAATATTCAGAAACCTCTGAGAGTTCAATATTCATGGCACCACAAACAGAGGTCCAAGGCCAAACCAGGAAAAATAGGACCATATCATACCATCACACCACCACCACCTCCGAATTTCATATTTGTAATTACACACTGGTAAGAGATGTTCACTGGGTATCTGCTGCAACCATACCTGTCCATCTACTCAGTAGAGGGTGTAGTGCAATTTGTTGCTCCATACCACACCTTTCCAAGCTTCCACTTCCCACTGTACACGCTTTTTTACTCGAACCAACATGCAGCATCATCTTCAGATGATGCTACACGTTAGTTCGAGTAATGTGAGGCTTGCATACTGCAGTCCTATCCTGGAAAAAACCCATGTTGTGGGCCTCAGTTCTGAATGTTTTTGTGCAGATTCATGTTCCAGTCGATGCATGAAACTCTGCAATCAATGTGTTGGCCAACAAATGGTGGTTTTTATATATTATTCTTCGTAGCACCCTGCAGTCATGTTTGGCGAGTGTGGTAGATCATCCACTGCAGGGAAGCACTTACAGATGACTCCCTACGCTTCCATCTAAGTATGGTATCACTGATTGCTGACCTGGGATGGCCCAATTTGTCAACAATTTGTCAGATAGATAGGCCTGCAACACATCCTATCACAATCCATTTTTGAAACTCCATTGGTTCTTTTCTCGCAGAAATTTCACCTGGTCACAGTTGCACTAGCTTGAGAGCAACACATTCCTTCAATTTATACCAGCTAAAAACACATGAATCGTTACCATAGCGTGATGCATTGTAACAAGCGAGGTATCTGTTGACTTCTTTCCAAGCAGTGTCTACAGAGCTATGTCCACTAAAAGAGCACCTTCTAATAATAAACTATATCCATCAGTTTTTATTTGGCTGATCAACTGCTATTTTTGTAAAGTAGGATACAGAATTCTAAGCATGTTAAATGTTAGCCATGCATGAACAAAGAGGGCAGTATGGAGAGGAGAGAAATAAATAGAGTCATATACACATCACATCACACACATCAGGGATGCTTAAGGGTCAAAGCTGTATAACTGAGAGGAGACCTCCACATAGCCTTTAAAGCAATGAGGAGAACTGACCAGGGCTTCTGACCTAATGTCCAATCTTCACCTTCTCGTGGTGCACCCTGTTGGGTATCTACTTGGATACTGAACGAACGAGGATGGGCTGGTAATTTGGGATTTAGCCAACCAAATTGTATTCTTATTGGCTTAAACCAAAATACAAAATGATGGTACAACATGACCAAATTTCATCCCGGCTAGATTGTCGCCCGGTTAAACAAGGCCCTGGTTGTTTTCGCCAGGGAACCAGGGCGAACAGTGAAAAGTCAGCTACTGGAACAAATCTGAAAACACACCCCAATTCAACATCACCAGAGTTAAAGATCAGTACTATCAACATAAGAGGCCTGAATAGCAAAGGATTGGAGCTAGCTGAGAAATTAGATAAGTACCAGATCGACATAATAGGGGTGACTGAAACAAAAAAAGACAAAAACTGGTGAGATCTTTCTGAGCAATAAATACAAAATGTTATATTCAGGCAACGACAATCAATGAAAAGAAGGAATAGCCATAGTATTCAACACAAAATACGAGGCTAATCTTCTTGAATGGCAGGCAGTCTCAAGTAGAGTAACGTGGGCAAATATGAGAATGGGGAACTGGACAATGAGACTTATTTGTGGCTATGGTCCCACAGAAGGTTCTACTAAGGTATAAGCAGAGGAAATTTTTGAGGCTTTAGAAAAAGCAACTGACACAATGAAAAAGGAAAAGTTGGTTCTTGTTGAGGATCTGCATAGCAGAGTAGGAAATGATTGTCAGACATACAAAAATATTTTGGGAAAACTTGGAGAAAAGAGCAAAGCTAATAATAATGACCAATACATGTTGGATTTCTGCTCAGGACATGGACTGGTTATTACTAACAAGAATTTCCAACATAAAAATGTGCACAAATTCACATGGAGAGAAGAGGCTAGGAATAAGAAAAGTCTCACTGACTATGTTATTGTTGATAGTGATGTTTTCTCCCCGTTGCAGGACACCAGAGTGTACAGAGGATTTGAAATTGGAAGTGATCACTATTTAGTCTTGAGCAGGATAAAATTGAATTTCATATTGAAAAGAATAACGTGTAAGAAAGTTTTAAAGCGAATAAAAGTTGAGCAGCTCTCAGATGTGAGCTGTAGACTAAAATACACAAAGATTATTGAAGAAAAAATGAAAGAGTTTGAGAACAGGAACCAAACCTTGGAGATTCAATGGCAAGCCTTGAAGAAAACCTTGATTGATTCAGCCAGAGAGGCATGTGATGAGGTTGTCTGCAAGGAGAGAAAATTCAGAACTCCATGGTGGACACAGTAAGTTAAAGAGGCAGTGAAGGAAAAGAAGAAAGCATATCAAAAGTTCCTGGCAAATAAGTCAGCTTGTGCTCTTAGAAAATACAGAGACAAATGTAAGAAATCTAAACACTGTGTAAAACTAGCTAAACAAAAGACATGGGAGAACTTTGCAAGAAGAACATAGAAAATAAATATCAAGAAGGTGACAAAATATTCTGGAGGTTGTTGAAGCTTAGAAATGGAGGAAAGTGCTGTAAAAGGAGTTAGAGATGATAAAGGTGACATGAAAATGGAAGAAAAAGATATCCTTGAACTATGGAGTAATTACTTCGAAAAATTGCTCAGTGAAACAAGCAGTGATAGCACAGTGGTAAAAAACACTCAACAGGCATACAGTCAGGAATACATATTCATACTTGAAGTAGAAAAAGCCATCAAAGGTTTGAAATGTGGAAAGGCAGCAGGAGTAGATGATATTCAACCAGAAATGCTGAAGTATGGTGGTTTAAAAGTCTTACAGTGGCTGCACTGCATAGTTCAGAAGGCCTGGACAGAGGGACAAATTCCCAATGATTGGAGTAAATCTCTCACAGTACCCATATATAAAAGGGAAAATAAAACTAAATGTGAGAATTACAGAGGTATTTCCCTACTGAGTGTTCCTGGACAGTTACAAAACAGTATTCAAACCAGTTTTAACTTATGTATCCGAGAGCTGGGTCAGAAGTAAAACACTTGACCAAAGACTAAAGACTGCAGATATGAGAATCCTGAGAAAAATTAGAGGCATGAACAGATGGCATCAATGGCAATATCATATTAAAAAAGAGGATATCAGGAAAGAACTTGATAATGTCAGCATCCAGGAATGCGTTAGCAAAGCTAATCTCAGGTGGTATGGTCACTTAGAAATGGAAGAAAGAGTGCTATAAAGAAGTTAGAGATGATAAAGGTGACATAAAAATGGAAGAAAAAGATATCCTTGAAGTATGGAGTAACTATTTCGAAAAACTGCTAAATGAAACAAGCAGTGATAGCACAGTGGTAAAAAACACTCAACAGGCATACAGTCAGGAATACATATCCATACTTGAAGCCATCAAAGGTTTGAAATGTGGAAAGGCAGCAGGAGTAGATGATATTCAACCAGAAATGCTGAAGTATGGTGGTTTAAAAGTCTTACAGTGGCTGCACTGCATAGTTCATAAGGCTAGGACAGAGGGACGAATTCCCGATGATTGAAGTAGAGCTCTCATAGTACCCATATATAAAAAGAGAAATAAAACTAAATGTGAGAATTACAGAGGTATTTCTCTGAGTGTTCCTGGTAAGATTTATGCAAATATACTTGAGAAACAGTTGAGAAGAATTGTGGAAGAAAAGCTTGGTGAAGAACAAGCTGGATTCAGGCTAAATACAGGCCTGTCAGGATCAGATCTTCACTTTATGACAAATAGTTAAGAAATCATGGGAATATAACAAAGATCTGTATTGAAGTTTTGCCGATCTGGAAAAGGCATATTACAAGTACCAAGAGAGAAGCTATTCAATACACTACAGTTATATGGTGTTCAATGGGGCATTATATCAAGCAATACTTAGTCTGTATTTGAGTTGTAAATCAGCAGTTAGAATTGAAGGAAGTACAGGAAGATTGTTTAATGTTAAATCTGGTGTGAGACAAGGATGTACATTATCCCCTCTGTTATTCATTATCTATATGGATCACATTATGAAGGAAAGTGGTATTAAACATAATATCAGAATTGGAGATGTTAATGTCAGCTCTTTGCTTTATGCGGACTATGTTATACTTCTATATAAATCCGCTACAAGTCCGCAAGGTTCCCTCACTAAATTGAATAACTGTTGTAATAGATATGGTATGAAGATCAGCAATAAAAAGACAAAGACAATGAAAATAGGCAGAATTGTTGAAAATGTCAACTGCGTTGTGATTGGAGAACCAGTGGAACAAATAAAACATTTCGGCTACTTAGGCACGATTTTTATTGAAGATGTAAATTAAATATGGAAATGGACAACAGAATCAACAAAGCTGGTATGGTAGGAAGTCAATTGAATAAATTCATATGGAATAAGAGAGAAATTAGTCGGAACACTAAATTAGCTGTATACAAGACAATGTTCAAACCGGTGTTAACTTATGGATCTGAGAGCTGGGTCAGAAGTAAAACACTTGACCAAAGACTATTGACTGCAGATATGAGAATCCTGAGAAAGATTAGAGGCATGAACAGATGGCATCAATAGCAATATCATATTAAAAACGAGGAAATTAGGAAAGAACTTGATATTATTAGCATCTAGGAATGGGTTAGCAGAGGTAATCTCAGGTGGTACAGTCACTTAAACAGAATGGGCAAGGAAAGATTAGCAAAACAAGTGTTCTCTGTCAGGTTGGCATGAAAATGACCCAGAGGAAGACCAAGATATAGGTGGATTGATATGGTACGAAGTGCCTTAGATGATAGAAATATAAGATCTGATAATGTTGGAGTCTTGCCAAGTAAGACTGATTTGGTGGAAAATTGTAGATAGGAAGTTAGTAATGATTTAAATTTTTCATGTAGTACTATCATACCCTGTACGCCCCTTGAGAGTACATGGCAGGAATTTGATGATTATGACATGCACATTATGTGCATATGGTAGAGCAATGTATAGCATTATCCTTATATGTATCTGACAAGTAATATATGTAGTTGTGTCTTTTTTTTTTTTTGTTAAAGTACATATTATTTATTTTTATTTTTTGAAGTGAAGGGAACAAATAAATGTGTGGAACTTGCTTTGCTGTACTGCCTGTAGAGAATCATTTTACTTATCAGCATCACTTCATTTAATGTTTATATATACAGGGTGTTCGGGATAAATTTGACATATTTATAATTAATTATATTTTTCCGTAAGTTACATGTATTAACACACACTTCTCTTCATTTAAAAGTTTGGACCCTTCTTCATTCATATACAAGATGTCAGAAAGGATGGATAGCTGGAACCCACCTGAATCATGGAAGAGAATAACTTGTATCATGATGATTCGTGCCCGCCATCAAAATAAGGATATTACGACTGCTGCCCAATGCTCCCTGAATACAGTAAAAACAATCAGGCATGAACTAGAGACTTGCAATGGTGACTACGAGGATGTAGCAAGAAGAAAGATCCCTAGCAGACGATCTGATTGCGTTCGTACAGCAGAATTCCTCGCAAATCTGCAGGAACAGGTGTTGAAGAACCCTGGCATTGGAATTCGGGCTTTGTTCGTGGAGTTGCTAACTGTAGTCAAGCCCTGGATAACAAGGGTAGCCAATGGTAGGCCGTATGTATGGCAGCAGGATTTGGCCCCTTGCCACACCTCTGGGAAAAGTCAAAAATGGTTGTCTGAAAATTTCTATGACTTCACCAGTCCAAATGTTTGGCCTCCAAACTCCCCAGACCTTAACCCCATGGATTATTTTGTATGGGGCGCAGTTGAAAAAGACACCAATCGCACTTCCAGTAATACAAAAGCCCAGTTAATGGATAAAATTAAAACAGTTTTTGCGGCCCTTCCCAGGGAGACTGTAGCATCAGCTTGTTCGAGGTTCCGAAGCAGAATTGAAGCTGTGATCGATGCTAATGGTGGTTATTTTGAGTAAATCTTGTTGATAGTATTGTAATTAACTCTGCCTGTAATGTTTTTTTGTCAATTCATTAAATTTAATAGATACAAAGAAGATTTTCTTTTTCCTTACGAAACTGTCAAATTTATCCCGAACACCCTGTATATATATATATATATATATATATATATAGAGAGAGAGAGAGAGAGAGAGAGAGAGAGAGAGAGAGAGAGAGATATACACACGCTATTGAAACTATCTTTTTAATTCTGATTATTTTTATCAGTTTTAATAGCTCATGTCTGGTACTCTTTTAAGTTATTTTTACTGTACTTATTGTATACTGCAGCTTTATATTCAGATTAAAAGAAGCATGTTATATATAATGTCTTGGATTCAACCTTCAATTTTTTGTCCATTGAACAAATCACATTCTCCTTCCCACTTTGTACATTTACTCACCAAGTTAATAAGCTGAAGCTGTGATCATATATTCAATTCTCAATACAGCAAACTGGCACACAGAACAAAGAACAGTTTGTTATAGTGGATAGTTTTGTATAGCTAATTTCTTTTAAAAACAATTGTGTTTATGTCAGCTCATAAAAACAGATATCAGATTTAAAATTTCAGAACAAAATTTAAGTTACATTGTTCTTGTGAATTCCTGTTTTACTGCTATTACAAAAAGACAAAAACCTAAATATCAACAAACACAGAACATGTGGGAGAAATGCAAATTTATGTCCATCTATGAATATCATTATCAGAAATATAAAAATTAATGTATGACCAATTAGGAGAGCGAGATTAACATAATACAAAAAAACTAACTTACCATCTTGGACTATTGCACCGTTATGAATTGCAGTATCACTAATCTGAATTGTAGGGTGTGTTCCGGCACAGTTATACACATTTTGAATATTTGTGTGGTCCTTTCTGGTAGGGGATAATGGTTTATTTGATGATAGTGTTTTGTCAAGATTATATACATCACTTATTGGTGGTTGGTCCTGAGAAAAGTACAATGACTCAGATGCATGGCAGTGCCTCTTAACTGCATGATTCACAGGAAAGGAAGAAGTGGAAATGGAGCCACAGGGAATAGTTGCAACTGATGATACCACATTCATTAAACCATCAGAGGATGGAAGTGAGAGATCAGCATTTGAATTCACATTGCTGCAAGCTACAGTATTTCCAACAGATGATAAACTACAAGTCTGTATTTTTGTACCATTCATATGAGTCACTGATTCATTATTACTGACTGGAAGTGTTCTATAAGCACTATGAGAATTCAGATGTAAACTATTCTCCAAAATATCACTATATTTATGAATCAGCAAAGATTTAACATCATCAATGTTACAATCCCATTCACCACAAGTTGCCAAGTATATCTGTTCTTGAAGAACTTCCTGTGCTTCAATTTCTAAGTTAATAGGCCAAGAAAGATAGTGGGATGGTTTGGATACAGGTAAAATTACAGTGTTACCTTTTCTAACCTGCAAGTTGTAAAGATGAGGATGTATAAGAGGCTGGGCAGGCACAGTCTTGCTTTGAGTTACCTCATCTCCACATGGGAAGAGAGAAATATCACTATTTCCTGGTAAGTTGGAAGGTTTTGAAGTAATTACTGATCCAAGTGGAAAGTTATCTTTTAACTGTATACATGAATGGCACTCACATGGTTTTTCTTCAAGAATTCCCTGTATAAATATTTTAGATAAATCAGAATTAATTTTAATATATAAAATTATTGGTTGTGAATAATGTCAACTTTTGATTATGACTTGCGAGTATATAAATGGAGAGAAAAGTAATTAAAAAAGGAAGTACTGCATTTTGTTAATGGATTTAATGTTTAGTTGAAAAGTCACAATCTAGGTCACAAAGAAAAATTTAGTAAATTAGTAGTTAAAACCTTAATATATTCAACTCTTAAAAGCAAATTAGCATTCTCACTTAAGCCAAGGTAAATGAACATTTTCACTATGAAGCAAATCATCATGAGCACGCATCTTTCAAATACAGTGGGTTACCAAGCCAACTCATAGCAAATGAAATCACTTTCTGTATGGAAAATACTGTTGAATATTTCAGTTGCTGTTGTTCAACAGTTTTTGTTTTCTATAGTAAAATGTGTTGTTTAAAAAAATGAAGATTAAAGCATATAAAAAAGATTCATGTGCAAAAATTTTGGTGTATATCAATAAAATCATATAGGCATTATATATATGTCAATAGATTTTGTAGAAAATGATAACTTATGAAGTTTCAAAACATCAGATATATGTGATATGATCAAATCTATCTCAGTATATAAGGCTCAAGCAGACTGGTAAAAGAACTATCGACTACATTCATTAAAGTAATGAGGAAAGTCTCTTAAAATATGACAAACTTAAAACATGAATGACAATCACCTCTCAACAGGGAGGATTATGCCAGATGACTATAACCTTAAGCAGAACAGAGCAAGAACAATTCTTTCTAAGAACCCTGTGCAGAATGGACACCATAATTTAATTCAGGCTTAATAATCTAGTATATCTTTTGTTCCCTCTATTTCATGATGTTTACCAGGAGATGGACAGATGTTGTCTTAAAAGACAAATTTATCCAGCTGTAGTGTCTGCAGCTTGCATTTCCTGAACATTTCAAGTAAAACATGCAAACTGCTTTAAATATTTATAAATAATCTTTTTATTGTAATTATGAAATACCAACAAAATTTCATAATATTGCATTATGAAATACCAACAACAAGAAAGTGACCAAGAATTTATGCAAATTATTTAAAGCATATATAACTAACATTAGTGTTTACCACTGATAATGTCCCAGCAGAACAATTTCTTTTTTGCATGGAGGATTTCAGATGCAAGGAGAAAGGAAAATCTTGAAGTTTAAAAAAAAAAAAAAAAATTATGTTTTAGATAAGCTGTAAGAAGTTATTTACCTCTACCAAAATGCACATGTTGACAATGATATCGGCAAACAGGCTATTGAAAAACCCATATATGACTGTGAAATTGTATATACTGAGTTGCAATGAGAAAACACTAGGGAATAACAGCTGAGAGAAGATAGTGCAAAGAGAGATGAAATGGGGAAAATTGAAAAAAATGTCATGGAAGATACTGCTAGAAAGAAGAACCTATTTTAACATTTTGTATGTCTCTGTAATGTTATGCAAAAACTGTCATTCTTCAGGCTACATGGATGTAGAATTTCTGTTAATGAATATTTCTCTCTACTGGTGGAAGGTTGAACTATTTTGTATCTTTAGTTAAAAGTTGAATTCTTACTCTTGTTATAGAAAAGAAGGATGACTATGAAGAAACAGGGACTGATATAGGTTACCTATTTTGTTCAGTCTATCCATAAAGAACAGATAGTTTTAAAACTGCATGCACTTTTCCTGTAATGTGATGATTCAGTGATGAGGAGAACACAACTGAAATGCTCTGGAAAGGAGTCAAGCTATAATATAGGATAAAGCCAAAAAACATAGGCCCAATTTAGACCCATGGATCTCAGAATCAACATGGAAATTCAAAGGAGGAAGATGTAAAAACAAAGAAACACAAGTACTAGATAACATAAGAGATTACATAGTGAAGTTAAAAATAATAATTAATAAATAAAAGAAAATAAAACATGCAGAACAAGAACAAATATTATGCTAAGAAATAGTCCAGGGTGGAGGGATGGTTAAAAAAGAATATTTATGTTAGTTCATGCCATTAAGCACAAGTTTAAGCCCAAAATGAATAATCATGGAGATCAAAAACAGATGAAAGAATACTGTAAGAAACTGTACAGCAGAGAAGATATGGAACCATCTTTACTTAGGCATGAGGTTGAAAGAGGAGTTAAGGAGCTTAATAACAATAAGACCCCAGGTGCAGGAAGAATTAATTAAGGTCAAGGGGGATGGAATGATAAATGTTTCACATACCGATTACAAGGAGACAGGAGTATGGTCTAGGGACAAGAATTCAGTATTCATACTACTGCACAGGAAGGGCAATATGAAGAACTGAATTCTTGTCTCTACTAGAACTATTAGTTTAATATCTCATATAAGATCTACCAACAATTATTCAAAACAGGATTGAGACAAAGTTGAGACTAAGATGCTTCTTAGTCTCAACTTTGTTCTGGAAACATAAGGATCAGAAATCTGGTCCTTGACCTTAGATAATCACTGACAAGTATATGTAGTTTAAACTAACTGTGTTGTCCTTCACAGACTACTCAAAAGCTTTTGACTGTATTCAGTGAAACTGTGAGAGGTTGTGAAAGTAATGTGTTTTCCCAATGCATAATCAGGTTGATAGCAAACTTGTACAGTGAGCAAGAAGCCACAGTAAGAACAGGTATCGGATTAACTGGAAAAAAAAGCTAGGAAGTTAGAAGAGGATTCCTACTTTCTCCTTATTTATTTAGTATATATGATAAGGACATTATGCATGTAGCTGGATGAGATCAAGACAGGAATTAGGATAGGTGGCAGATAGGTCATCCATCTGAGATATGCTGTTAATACTGAACTTCTCTATAATGAGAGGGAAGAACCAGAACAAATTCTTGAGTTAATGAGATCAGCAAGAACAGAAAACTGGAAAAACAGATTAGTTCTTGAAGGAAATATAGACAGGGAAGATCCTGAGAAACAAGCGTACCTTAATGGATATATAATTGAGGAAGTCTGCAAATTTGCATACCTGGGATCATCAGTGTGATGAACTGCTGTTCAGAAAACAATGGCTAAAACCGTAGTCAGAGACTTGCCTAAAATCTAGAAGGACAGATCATGACATTAAGCATGGAAATCCAAAATTTTTAAATGTTTAAGTCCAAAATGAATATTATCAGGAGATCAAAAACACATGAAAGAATACTGTGAGAAACTGTATAGCAGAGAAGATATGGAACTATCTTCACTTAGGCATGAGGTTGAAAGAGGAGTTAAGGAGTTAATAACAATAAGACCCCAGGTTGTATGGGGTCTTATTGTTTAAGACCACATACAACATAAAAAAAATTTCTTTTTTTTTTTGTTGCTATTTATGGATAAACCTGTAACCTAGAGAAATCTAAGAGTAAAGGGATAGCCACTTTTCAGATGTGCTACGGGAGATTGTTGAAGATTTCACCAAAGTGCAAATAGATGGGTTCTAGACAGGATTGGCAGAACTTTAATGCTCCTTAAGAGTATTGACAGAAGACAGCTGAAATACTTTGGGCACAAAGAAAGAATGGAAAAAAAAGACTTCTCAAAACAGTACTGGAAGGTAGGGTTAAGTTCCTGGAAAAATGGGAAGTGGCAGACCGTCAGTGAGGTGGATGGATTGTGTCTGGAACAACTAGTCTTTGGAGAGATAAAGCCTCAAGAAAAGCCTGCTGTAGAACAATCTAGCAAGAATTTGTGTAAACACCAAGGTGTAGCATCTACATCATGTAGATACTACATGGCATCTACATGATGTCCACTGAAATTATGCATATGGAAGGGATTTTATGGAACATGTGCTAAAATGTTCCAATAAAACAGGACAGGAAAGAACAAGGGAATCTTTGGAAGAAATGTAGCTGTGCAGTTAAGATGCAAGGGTTAAATTGTTGCTTATAAAGTAGAGAATGAACAGAATGTGTTACCAAATATAGGCAGTCATGAGTGAACCAGTTTAAGGCAAGATATGATAGGTACTGTGTAAATAATGGTACATATAGGCCTCCTGCAATGAGTATTCAGACTTTATGAAAGTTCCCATGTAATAATAATTCTGTATATGTTTTTATTTTTTATATATATACAGGCATATAGATTTTATTAACTTCACCATGCCTGAGTACAGTAATGTACTCAGGCATGGTGAAGTTATCCACAAGTCATCCATTTTAACTTGTGGGAAACCACAAGTTAAAATGGATAACATTATACCATAATTATAAAACAAGTTATTTGTTCCATTTTGCATTGAACATTATAATGGGGTTACCAGTGCAGAACAATAATAATGTTTAAATCCAAGTGTTTCCTCTTACATTCTTACAGGAAACTTACGGTTTCTTTAAGAAAGAAACTTATAAAATAATTCAGAATTCTAGAACCTTAACACAAATGTCCTTTAAAGTAAACAAAAAATTCTTTAGAAGAAATGACTTAATTTTACATAAATGACCACATACAATTTATTAAGGTGACATAAATAAATGAAGCTACAACTCAAAAGGATATGTCTGTTTATTGATAAATTTTTTGTTAAATAAAATTGCCATCAAATAAATATATTATAATTCCTGATATATACACTGAAGGGGTATACAGGATACAATGGCAGTAATAATGTAAACTTTTTATGTAGTACAAACTTCCTATTGCCAATTTTCCTCCAAATTACAATAAACTGCCACTTTTACAACCTAACTGGTTCCTTGAAAACTATCATTAAGCGAGTTGTTGTAAATCCAACCCTAATTTCCTGCAGACTGAGTATTAAGAATTGAGGTTACATTCTTGTAAATACAGTTTGAACTATGTAATACCGCACCAAAATGAGCACTAAACTAAAATAATGTATGTTAGACACACATTTATTTAATTATGCAAAATCAAAAATATTACTCATTAGAGGTTAAATAAGGAATCTTCAATTTCTCGATAAAATTTCCTAGTAGCATGACAAGACATTCCTGAATGTGAATAAGACCTTTGAGCTTGCTTTTTTTTTTTTTTTTTTTTAAAGAGTCAGTGTTTTCAAAATCCTCTGCAGATAGCTTCTTCTGAACTAAGGGATCTTTCTTTTCTTAATAAATACACATTATCTAATCCTACCATTATATTAAGTAAGAGTAGAATTAGTTTTCAATTGCTACCTCTTTAAAGGCTGTCACTTGGTCTGCCATTCCAATAAATTAATCAATATGTTCTTTTTCATTTCAACAATTCATTTGTATCTTTAGTACAGACAAATAGAACCAAGTGATTTACTATAAATTATCTACATGTAAACACAAGTAAAAGAATTATTTATTAAATATACTGCCAAATATTTCAGTTTAAAATTAACAAACTATCATCAGTAGCTTAAACAACAGTTTACCAGGTAGAATGCAAACAACTGATTTATTCAAAATAGTATGAGCTGTGTGATGTTAAATTGCTAATAGCATTATGCTTTCATTGAAGAAAAGGTTAATCATAAAAGTGTAAAATAAATTGCATAAATAATTACATAATTTATATTATCATAGAAAAACTTAATTTATAATATCATACTAAACAAATCATTAGATAGATGTAGTATCCAGATGGTTTCTTAGGAACTTCTGTCTTTGTAAATATCATTACTGGCCTTAATTTTTTTTAAAAAAATATAAAAAATTAGTGTGTTATTCGAATCAAACTTTCCCATATTTCTGACAAGGATAGGCAGTCATTCTGATTCAAGTTAGAGCAGTGAAGTAAGGCCTCAGCACGCTTTTTTAAATAGGCATTCAAATTTATACAGACATAATGTTAATTCAATAGAAAAAAGAACACAAGAACATTAATCTAATATTCTTCACAACAAATCCAATAAGTCTGGATTGGCATGACACAGAATAGAGGCAGGCCATAGCACTCTCTGGTCTAAAACTCACCTTCTACAGAGAGGTTGGTATAAATTCGAATGCCTATTTAAAGAGAGTGCTAAGGCCTTACTTCACCGCCCTAACTTGAATCGGAATGACTGCCTAATCCTTGTCAAAAATATGGGAAGGTTTGATCCAAATAACATATTATTTTAAGGGCAATAATATTTACAAAGACAGAAGTTCCTAAGAAACCATCTGGATACTACATCTATCTAATGATTTGTTTAGTATGATATTATAAATTAAGTTTTTCTATGATAATATAAATTATATAATTATTTATGCAATTTATTTTACACTTTTATGATTAACCTTTTCTTCAGTGAAAGCATAATGCTATGTGCAGCTCATACAATTTTGAATAAATCAATTATTATTCTTTTTATTATTATTATCTGACACCACCAGGGAGTCCAAAGACTCATCAAGGGAGGGCACCTGTTCTACAACACCACTCAATCCACCAAATGACCGCAACTACCAACGCCATCTTCCACCGACCACCACCACTAGTTTTTCCACAGACAATCACAAACATCCATGCCCACGGCGGGATTCAAACCTGCAGCCTTTTGACTGGGGAGAGAGATACGCTAACCACTCGGCCAGCCAGGCTGGCTGTTTGCATTCTACCATTTAAAAAACTGTTGTTTAAGCCACTGATGATAGTTTAATTTCAAAAAATATTTGACAGTATATTTAATAAATAATACTTTTCCTTGTGTTTATGTGTAGATAATTTATAGTACTATGGCACAAGTTTCCCTCAAAACTATAATAGTCATTGCTGTCTTTTGCAAAGAACCTTCAAACTTTCAGTTACCAGTAGGTGCCAAGTTTCTTCCAAACTCCTTTCATGTTGGATTTAGCAAATTCATTCAAGTCATCTCTAATGCTTTTTATACCATCCAAATTGCAAAATTTTCACCACACTCTTGGATCACTAAGCTTATCTCTGCATTGACTGCCTTAATCATCTTTTTTAATGTGTAAAAAAATAATAAAACAAACATACAACTAAGTTATTGGATAATAAATAGTAAAATCATGTTGATTGTTATAATAAATCATTCATACTGTTTATAACATTTTATTCTCCATTGTGTACTGTGGTCTCAGTCTGCAAACTGCTGTTAATAAATTACAAATTAACATAAATAATATAGCAGCAAGGCATATCCTGATCACCTTGCTTCTGTGGTATGGCATTTCAGTCATGATTTGAAAATTTATACTAGGTGTAAAAGTGTGGGGGGGGGGGGGGTATCTGTCAGGATTCCAATATTGTCAGATCATATATTTCATCTTCTAAGGGACCTCCAACTGCTTCAATCTCACTAGATGTTTATCTTCCTCTGGGTCTTTTTCTTCCTATCCTGACATCAGACACCTGTTCTGCAATCTTAACTTTCCCATTCTATTTAAGTGACAATACCACTTCAGATTAACTCTGATCATACATTCTCGACCATGTTAAGTTCCATATTAATACTGTCATTTTTAATGATTCTGCCATTGGTGCCATCTGTGCACTCCTATTTTTCTCAAAATTTTCATCTCTGTAGTCTCCAGTCTTTGTTCAAGTGTTTTATTTCTAACCCAGCTCTCAGTTAGATTAGAAATAAAACAGTTGAACAGTTTAAGTGCAAGTAAAAATTGGTTTGAACTCTATCTTTGTATAAAGCTACTTTGATGTTTTGACTAATTTCTCTCTTATTCTGTATAAATTTATTCAGCTGATTCCCTACTATTCTAGCTTTGCTTATTATTGTCTGCTATCCTTGTCGTACACTCTATTTTACATGTAACCACTTTCCTGTAACTCCTTAAATTCTAACTGCTGACTATTTGGGTTGTAAGTCAGCAGTTAGAATATGAAGGTATCCGAAAATGATTTTATGCAAAATCAGGTGTATGACAAGGATGTACAACATCTTCACTGTTATTCATATATTAAGTGGATCACATTATGAAGGAGAGTGGCATTCAACCTGATATCAAAATTAGAGATATTCACAATTCAGCACTTTACTTTATACAGTTGACATTACAATCTTATGCCCAGTACAAGTTTTCAGGATTCCTTAACTAAATTCAGTAACTGCTGTAACAAACATAGTATGAAAATCAACAATAAAAAGGCAAAGAGTATGAAAACACTGAAACCATCAGCTTCATTCTGAAAGGAAAACCTATAAAACAATTAAAACCATTAAGCTATTTTAGACCCAATTTTTAGTGAAGATAAATTAAAACTTAAGGCTAGCTCTAAAAATTTACCTTAACATCTGTGGTCAACATTTCCAGTGAATCTAACTTTTCTTTATTTTCCTCTTTCAGCAGCTGTTCTGAACAGGAACCATTTTGAAGAATATTGGGATCTTGGGAAGGTAGGACGGATGATAATGAGCCATTTGTAATGGGAAATGAAATTTTTGCTCTAGAGTTCCCAAACGAGTGACAGAAACCAAGGGCATTATCATGGCGAAGAAATAATTCATTATTTTTTTCAGAGGAATGATATAAACAGTGAAGTCCATTTAATGTCTGGTCAGGTTGATTACTGAGTTTATGTAGACTGTTGCTTGCATTACAACATTTACTTGAAAGAGTTTCAACAGGTTTCTGATCCTGATGAAACACCTGTAAATTGGTTGCTTGATCTACTACAAATGACTGGTGAGATTTGCTGAGCCTGAAAATATGCAAAGTTATTTTTTATTGACAGGTGCACACAAAAATTAATAAAGTTAACATTTAAAGCAATATATCACAATACAGGATGTCCCAAAAGTCACTGCATATTTTGCTAAAACAGTGTGGTTTTCATATTAATTTCATTAGATCAAATTTATTTTACATAAAACAAGTATTTGTAATGTGTTAGAGATGTTTACAAAATTTTATTAATTTTTTAATGTTTTCTTTTCAGACCCATAATTCATGATGAATGTTGAAGAGTGAATTTTCATTATAACATCCCACATCAAAGGAATAAAGTGCTGTAAAATTAGATGAACTGTTAAGGAGATTTCAAAGACCTGTCCTACAGACGATGTGATTACAGACAAATGAATAAGTTTAAAAGAACTAGGTCTGAGTGTATAACAAGGAGATGATAACAATTTGGTTTTAAGTGCAAGGATATCAGAGGTCATACTGCACCATATCAAAGGCTATAGCAGCACTCAAAGTGAGACAATCACAAACATTCATGCCCACAGCAGGATTCAAACTCACGACTTGTTGGCTGGAGAGCAGGTACACTAACCACTCAGCCCACCAGGCTGGTCATTATTCCAGCCAACAACTCACGACTTGTTGGCTGGAGAGCAGGTACACTAACCACTCAGCCCACCAGGCTGGTCATTACAAGGAGAATGCTCTACCCAAAGTCTAGGTCCCACATACCCAATCCACTGATTCAAAAAGCACCTGTTGACGTATTCCACACCATCATCGTCAAGAAGCTGGGGTTCAAGAAACTGCTGAAGCATATCAAGGAGCACAGTTCCTGTGACTGTTGCTTCTGCAAAAAAGAAAAATCCATTATTTTTGACTGTTACCCTAAGCAACACATGGTAGGGCTTTTTCATCAGTGTCAAGCACAAAATTCTGTAAACTGATATCTTGGGTATGTTTAGTCATCGAGATCCCTCCCCTACTGATAATGTTTCAGCCACATTCTTCAAACTGATTCAGTGTATTTACGTGTTCTTGGGGATCCACTTCTCTCCTTGTCAAACACATACCTAATTCCTTTACTTATTCATCAGCATTCTAATCGCATTATCTGTAGGATCGAGTCTATGAAATCTCAAAATTTGCTCTTGAACATTCATCATGAATTATGGATCTGAAAGGAAAACATTAAAAAAAATTTATGAAAATTATAAAAACATCTCTAACACATTACAAATACTTATGTTTTATGTAAAAAAAGAATAAATTTACTTGTAGTAGTGAAATTTATTTGAAAATTACTGTGTCGCCAAAATATACAATGATTTTCAGGATGCCCTGTGTGTGTGTATATATATATATATATATATATCACTTCTAATATAAGTGTGTGTAACTATAATTCATAGTGTATGTGTATATACACACATTTCACATCAGTGCCTTGTGTTTTTAAGGGTGCACATGGCACTAATATGTAAAGAGAGAAGGAACCTAATATTTTTTTAGCAGATGGAGGTAGCAGCCCTTGGAGAAAGAATTACATTTTGAAATATGACTTGGCAAGGAAAATAGGTTCCAGAGAACAGAGGCAGATGGAATGAAAGAACTGTTGGAGTAGTAGTTTGGTAGTTTAGCAACTGACCAACAAATGGAGGATAAACAGCTAGCTGCTGTTGATTGTGCTTTTGTAGGCTTAACAGAAATTTGGGAAGGATGTTAGTTCAGTGCTCATAGTAGTCTATCTATCTCAATGGCTTTAACAGGCCTTTAAGACCCACAACCCTCCAAGCATGCTTGGATTTCGTAACCGAAATACGAGGATAGAATGGTCACCCCTATGCCTTGAAGTATTCCTGGCTGTATCCCTGTGTGTGTTCACGGGGCCGGTTTGCCTGCTTGTGGGATGAAAAACACCAGATAAACTGGCAGAAAAAACCCTGCTGTCCACACACAACACTAGCTAACTTGGCTATGGCTGAGGAAGATTCTTCAGCTCCTCACGTCATCGACGGGAATCGCACCTAAGACACTCCTTCCCCAGTCATACGGTTGCAAAGCGCAAAAGCCACTAGGCTAACCGCACGGACTCATGGTAGTGCTTGTAGAAAAAGCATAAACAGACCATCTGGGGGAGAGGAAGAGACAGAGAGAGAGAGCTGAAGGGAGCACTGATTAGCCAAACTTGTCCCACTTTTTGATATACCAAGAATTTTTGAAGAGGTTGTGTTGCAGTGTGGCCAAATGTGAGGACACTATTCTTAAGTTGGGAAGATTTTTAACAAGGTAAGTAGGTAGGCAGACAAAAAGGAACATTGACCAGCAGAGGAAATGAAGTTTTTCGGAGGTTGGGGATACTATAGAATTGCTCGATTCTATCCAGAAGAAGGCAGTGCGGCTAACTCTCACAAACGTTCAGTTCCTACTTTGTGGTTCTTCTACAGATACTTTCATGGACAGTACTCTGCTGGATTGGCCGCTATTATTCCTCCACTATCCTCCAAAATCATTAAAACAAGTCACTGCTAACCAATATCCTTTTACAGTCCATGGATGATAGGATTTTTAGTGAAGTGAGCACTCATTATTTGAACAATCTCATCAGCTTTTGGCATAAGGATGCAGTCTGCATTCACTAAATTTATTTTTTCACATTCATTTTTTTATTTTATTTTATTTGCAGCAACATAATGATGAAATTCTTTTAGGCTGTCTTGAGCCTGCACAGTCAATTTCTTTTCATGCTCCAATTTAGCTTTCTTGACTATAATCTAATTTTTCTGGCCTGCACTTCATATATTTCATAATCCTCTCATTCTTATTTTCACGATATTCCTTCCACATCATCTTTTCATGGATATCTTGTTTAATAATGTTAGACGTCCATTTAACTTTCATTCTATTTGTTCTTCCAACTCCAGGGACATATTGACTACACACTATGCCAATGAATCGCCAAGGTTTAGTTCTTGTTGCAAACTTATTTTTTCTTGAATAGTACTCGCATTTGAGTCAAGTTCACCTCTGAAAGCTGCTCAACTATCCTATCACCCTGTCTTCATTTTGTGTTAGGCTCAATGGTATGTCATAGTTGGCATCTTAGAAACCTGATTACCGTTTTATGATAGGATAGTCAATCCCATCAGCATTGCCTGTTTCTTTTTAAAACTTTCTTCCACACTTTTCTTTTCAATAACAATATTCAATTTTATTCTGCTCAAAACTAAATGATCACTTCTGATTTCAAAACCTGTGTCCTGAATTAGCATGAAGATATTGCTATCAACAATTTTAATTATTTTTTTATACATATATATTTTTGTATTTATTTTTTTTATATGGTCTAGAAACTCTGTTCTAGAGATCAAACAGAATTTTTGAGCTACTTCAAGTCTCCAGTAAGCAGGAAAACTGTGTCATACTAGGCAATGAAATTTATCTCCCGACTAAAAGTAATCACAGACATCCGTAGCTAGATTTGAACCTGTAGCCTGTTGGTTGGAGAGCAGATATATTAACCACTAGGCCAATCAGGCCAGCTAATTATCAAGGTTGATTTGATTGCTCTGCATATAAGCATATAGAACTTTTTCTGGAAAATCTTGATTCACTTGCTGTGATTTTTCATGCCCTATTGTTGCATTGCCATTGGTGTAGATGATGGCGGTAGTTGCAGTTCGTTATTGTTGGTGGATTGAGTGGTGGAGATGGAGAGTTGTGGAGTAGGTGCCCTCCCTCACTGAGTCTTTGGACTCCCTGGAGGTGTCACAAAATAATAATAATAATTATTATTATTATTAGAAGGGACACTACCTTCTTCCTATAATACATAGCATTATACATGTCGATGAGGATGTGTGCTTTGCATTATGAGATACTAAGCTTCTATATACGAGTTGCCCAGTCCTAAAGTTAATTTAGGCGCTGTTTTGTTTGCTTACACTTGGATAAAGGATTAAACCAAGTATATGATTTCTTGGCATCTTAATTTATAATGATACAGGATATAAAACCAGCAAATTATCAGAAGCTAAATAATTAATTTTTTTTTTTTTTTTTGTGTGTGTTAAAATTAAACTGCAAAAATTCCGAAGATGAACATCTACCAACAACGAAGTTTTTTTTTTTATGTTAGTATCAATATATGTTGATATTATATACTGACTAGTATATATTAAGGTAACTAGAGATATAAAAAAATAAAATTATATATATAATCTTTAATTAAATGCAATGGAATTTAGATAGAATCAATCACATTTTCTAATGCTTAAAATAAACTCACGGCACAGAGTTGGATCCAAATAAAGAGCTAACATTGCAGCTTGATTTTCTCAGGTTTGCAAATCCACAACTGCTGGGTGTAGTACATGTAAAAGTAGGTAAGGCACTTAATGTGGATAATTCAGACCTTTCTCCTATTGATGCTAACTCCATTGATGATGAAAGACATGAGGCAAAGTGTGCTATACTAGTGTGTTTAGATTTGTTACAGTCTTCACATAAACACCTAAGAAACATTACACATCATTAATCAACAGAGGAATATTATCCCCCGATCGTATATATGCTATTTGTATTTTCTTTCTCTAAACAATACAAAAATAAATGCATAACAGAAACACATATCTCTTAAATATCGGGCAACAACAAAATGAAAGAGTAACATCTACTCTAAACTGAAGTAACACATTAGTTTAATACAATACTATACCTGATAAGAGTTTTCCCCATTTGTGCAAACAATTTTTTTTTTTTATAACTTGCATAATTTTTGACATGAATTATGTTTCATTTTCAACATAATTTCCCAAAAAAACTCATTTTAATACAGACTGAAATGGGCTTATCCACTCTCTTCAAACAATGAACATTGTTTGTAGATAGTGCATCTCCTAAAACAAGCAGTGGATTTGAGGTTAGAAAGAAAGAGTACGATGCAGATCATAAAAGAAAACACAGATCTGGTTTGGCCAACCATGCATTTGATTGAAACTCATTTACCATGCCTTACATAAAAAAGAATTTTTATTCCAGACTTCTGAAGGAATCAGTTATGGTTATCAATTTGCATGGTTGGTCACTGAATAAAAACCAAGGACTGATATTAAATGACATAAGAAAATTTTTTACTAAATCTTTTAACATTAGAGATTACAACTTCCCAACAATCTCCTATCACTAACTACTGCCAATTTGTTTTATAATGGTTTTTCAGTATTTTAACAGCTAATGCATGCCACACGTTTTTACATTTATTGTCAAGCATGAATTTACCTATTTGTATTGCAAAATTTGTGCCTATAGTCCCACAGATGGTTATACTAAGGTAGAAGTGGAGGAATTTTTTGAGTCTTTAGAGAAAGCAACTGACACAATGAAAAAGGAAAAGTTGGTCCTTGTTAGGGATCTAAATAGCAGAGTAGGAAATGATTGTCAGACATAAAAAAATATTTTGGGAAAATTTGGAGAAAAGAGCAAAGATAATAATAATGACAAATACCTGTTGAATTTCTGCTCAGGACATGGACTGGTTATTACTAACACCATTTTCCAAACATAAAAATGTGCACAAATTCACATGGAGAGAAGAGGCAAGGAATAAGAAAAGTCTCATTGACTATGTTACTGACAATAGTGATGTTTTCATGGTCACTTTCAATTTCAAATGAGGATTTGAAATTGGAAGTGATCACTATTTAGTCTTGAGCAGGATAAAATTGAATTTCATATTGAAAAGAATGAAATGTAAGAAAGTTTTAAAATGAATAAAAGTTGAGCAGCTCTCAGATGTGAACTGTAGACTAAAATACACAACGATTATTGAAGAAAAAATGAAAGAGATTGAGAACAGCAACCAAACTTTGGAGATTCAATGGCAAGCCTTGAAGAAAATCCTGATTGATTCAGCCAGAGAGTCATGTGGTGACATTGTCTTCAAGGATAGCAAAATCAGAACTCCATGGAGAGAAGTTAAAGAGGTGGTGAAGGAAAAGAAGAAAGCATATCAAAAGTTCTTGGCAAATAAGTCAGCTTGTACTCTTAGAGAATACAGAGATACAGAGACAAATGTAAGAAATCTAAACACTGTGTAAAACTAGCTAAACAAAAGTCATGAGAGGACTTTGGCAAGAACATACAATATAAATATCAAGAAGGTGGCAAAATGTTCTGTAGGTTGTTGAAGAAGTTTAGAAAAGGAAAGAGTGCTGTAAAAGGAGATAGAGATGATAAAGGTGACATGAAAACAGGAGAAAAAGATATCCTTGAAGTATGGACCAATTATTATTATTATTACAAGACACCTCCAGGGAGTCCAAAGACTCATTGAGGGAGGGCACCTTACTCTACCTCTCCACCACTCAAGTCCACCAACTACATCAACGCCATCACCACAGACAATCACAAAAACCCATTCCCACGGCGGGACTGCTAAATGAAACAACCAGTGATACTACAGTGGTAAATAACACTCAACAGGAATATAGTCAGGAATACATATCGATACTTGAAGTAGAAAAAGCCATCAACGGCTTGAAATATGGAAAGGCAGCAGGAGTAGACGACATTCGACCAGAAATGCTGAAGTATGGTGGTATAAAAGTCTTGCAGTGGCTGCACTGCATAGTTCAGAAGGCCTGGACAGAGGGGCAAATTCCTAATGATTGGAATAAAGCTCTCATAGTACCCATATATAAAAAGTAAAATAAAACTGAATGTGAGAATTACAGAGGTATTTCCCTACTAAGTGTTCCTGGTAAGACTTGAGAAACAGTTGAGAAGAATTGTGGAAGAAAAGCTTGGTGAAGAACAAGCTGGATTCAGGCCAAATACAGGCTGTCAGGATCAGATATTCACTTTACGACAGATAGTGGAGAAATCATGGGAATATGACAAAGATCTGTATTTAAGTTTTGTCAATCTGGAAAAGGCATATGACAAGTGTCAAGAGAGAGAAGCTATTCAATACACCATATAACAACTGTAGTGTTATACACCATATAACACTACAGTTATATGGTGTCGATGGGGCATTATATCAAGCAATACTTAATCTGTATTTGAGTTGTAAGTCAGCGGTTAGAATTGAAGTACAGGAAGATTGTTTAATGTTAAAACTGTGTGAGACAAGGATGTACATTATCCCCTCTGTTATTCATTATCTATATGGATCACATTATGAAGGAAAGTGGTATTAAACATGATATCAGAATTGGAGATGTTAATGTCAGCTCTTTGCTTTATGCGGACAATGTTATACTTCTAAATAAATCCGCTACAAGTCCGCAAGGTTCCCTCACTAAATTGAATAACTGTTGTAATAGATATGGTATGAAGATCAGCAATAAAAAGACAAAGACAATGAAAACAGGCAGAATCGTTGAAAATGTCAACTGCGTTGTGATTGGAGAATGGAACAAATAAAACATTTCAGCTACTTAGGCACAATTTTTACTGAAGATGGTAAATTAAATATAGAAATAGACAACAGAATCAGCAAAGCTGGTATGGTGGGAAGTCAATTGAATAAATTCATATGGAATAAGAGAGAAATTAGTCAGAACACTAAATTAGCTGTATACAAGACAGTGTTCAAACCGGTGTTAACTTATGGATCTGAGAGCTGGGTCAGAAGTAAAACACTTGACCAAAGACTATTGACCGCAGATATGAGAGTCCTGAGAAAGATCAGAGGCATGAACAGATGGCTTCAACGGCAATATCATATTAAAAATGAGGATAATAGGAAAGAACTTGACATTGTCAACATCCATCAATGCATCAGCAGAGCTAATCTCAGGTGGTATGGTCACTTAAACAGAATGGGCGAGGAAAGATTAGCAAAACAAGTGTTCTTTTCCAGGTTGGCAAGAAAACGACCCAGAGGAAGACCAAGATAAAGGTGGATTGATACGGTATAAAGTGCCTTACATGATAGAAATATAAGATCTGATAATGTTGGAGTCTTGAAAAGTAATAGACTGATTTGGAGGAAAATTTTAGATAGGAAGTTAGCAATGATGTAAATTTTTTATTTAGTACTATCATATCCTGTACACCCCCTTGAGGGTACATGGCAGGAATTTGATGATGATTGTTTTTCAGTGTTTAAACACATGGATGACAGATCTAAATATATATAGATATATATATATTATTTTTGATGTTTTAACCCTGAAGAAGCCACCAGTTCAATTTCAGGTGATGAAACCAAGGTACGAGGGTGGTCTGAAAAATTCATGTTGGAAGTTTAATGGAATTTTATCAGCACTGAGGTAGGATTAAAACTAATTTTAATACTTCCAATATTTCATCTCCGTCACAGAGACATCTTAAAGGTGTTAGAAAAAAATTTTTGTATCAACACATACAAAAATATAATACAATAGTGAGTGAAACTAAAGTCCTATCTAGGTGGTGCACCTTCTATGGGCATACACAGGTGTCCTTGGATGTAAAGAGGAATCTCTATCATTAATGTTTCCAAATTTTGGGAAGTTTAATGCACCAATACTTGTTTAAATTCGGTTGATTCCTGAGTGCAGATGCAGATTCAAAGAATAGTCTTTCTTTTTTGAATTTACTATGGTGGAGCTTTGTGGTTTTTCTTCAGGAGATCCTGTGGTTTGTATGCGAAACATGATCTGCAAGGCCAGACTGACCATAATCGTGATTGCAGATATATACTTGTGTTCCTCTAACTGGATGGTTGCTGATCTACCTGTCTGTCCGAAGTAAGCCAGTTTACAGGCACAAGGTACTCTATATACTCCAGGCACTGAGAGAGGAGGGAGCTGGTCTTTGGTGGAACGGATAAGGTTAGCAAGTTTACGGTGGGGGTTAAAAGCTGTATGGAGGTTGTACTTTTTTAATGATCAGGCTATTTTTTCTGATGTACCACGGATGTAACGTATGGTGATGGCATTTCTGAAGTCCTTCTGAAGAGATGGTCGGGGAATGGGGAAGGACTTGGTTATTTTTCTAATTCTGTAGTCGCTGTAGCCATTGGAAAGGAAGGTATTGTGTATGTGTTTAAGTTCGGTTGCAAGGGCAGTTTCACTGGAACAAAGATTGTGGGCTCTATTGATAAGGGTTTTAATAATATAATATTGCTGAGAGAGGTGGAGGCGGGAGAGTTTGTGAATGTATCTGCCAGTATGAGTAGGTTTTCTATATATAGAAAAAGAAAGGTTACCATTAGGAAGGTGTGTTACTAAGGTGTCTAAGGAAGAGTAAACTATTGTTATTTTCCTTTTTCATCGTAAACTGGATTCTTGGATGTAGACTATTGAGGTGACTGAGGAAGGAATATAATGTGTCTGGGCATGAGGCCAAATAGAGAAACATCATCTACATATCTTAGCCAGATAGAAGGTTTTAGAGGGGATGAGTCTATGGCTCATTTTTCAAAATTTTCCATGCAAAAATTGGCAAGAAGGGTGAGAGGGGGAACCCATGGCAGTTCCCTCTATCCGTTTGTAGATTTTGTTCTTCCAAGAAAAATAACCAGAGTTTATGGCTGAAGAAAAGAGCTCTAAGATATCAACAGGGAAAAACGTTTTTTAAGAGTGTTAAGGTGTCAATTAGGGGAATATTGGTAAACAATGAGATGATATCAAAGCTGACCAATATGTCTGTATTATTTAAAGTAAGATTTTCAATAAAGTTTTTAAAGTGGGTAGTTTCTTACATGAGATGTGGTAAGACCAGTGAGGGGGGGAGATGTTCAAAGAGTTAGCTGCTTTGACAATTTGTAGCAAGGTGCATTGGTGGCATCTACTATAGGTCTTAGGGGAGAATTAGGTTTGTGAATTTTACGTAAACTGTATATACGGGGGGGGGGGGGGGGGAGAACCGAACAGTTGGAGTTTTTTTGTAATGCCAGGAGGACACTGTTTTAAGTAGGTTTTTTATTTTTTTAACTTGAGTTTTTGTGGGATCATGTTCAAGTGGTATGTAGGTAGCGCGATCATGGAGAATAATATCCATTTTCCGATTATATTCTGAGACTTTAAGAATGACTGTGGCATTACCCTTATCAGCTCTGGTGATGACAATACTTTTTTCTTTCATTATTTTCTGAGGGCAAAGAATAGTCTGGAAGATAAATTAATTTTTGGAGGTGATGACCAGGAGAGGATGTTAGCTACGTCAAGTCTGATGTTATTGGCTGTTTCTGGAGCTAAGTGACAGATTCTGCATTCGATGTTGTGCATAATATCCAATACTGGAACTTCTTTAGGTGCAAAGGCAAAATTGTGTCCAAGGCTTAGGTCACTAACGGCATCTTCACTGAGTCTCTTAGCTGATAGGTTGAATACTGTATGAAGCAGCTGAACTTGAGGTAGCAGTTTAGATTTACAAAGGTTATTAAACTTTTTGATGTGCTTAATTTTTATTTTTTGGAATTCTTTTTGAGATACCAAAGAGAATGGACCAAAGTTCAGGATTGAGAGATACAGCGGAGAGCTCTGATTGTAATGAGCCAATGGTGGCATTTGTCGAAGCAAGGCTAAAGCCACCATTGGCTCGTTACAATCAGAGCTCTCTGCTATACTCAATCCTGAACTTTGGTCCATTCTCTTTGGCATCTGAGAAGCTTCCTCTCAGAAAGAATTTCAAAAAAATAAAAAATAAGCACATCATAAAGTTTAATAACTTTTGTAAATCTAAACTGCAACCTCAAGTTCAGCCGCTACATACAGTAGTCAACCTATCATCTAAAAGACTCAGCGAAGAAGCCGTTAGTGTCCTAAGCCTCGGACATAATTTTGCTATTGCACCTAAAGAAGTATTGGATATTATGTACAACATCGAATGCGGAATCTGCCACTTAGCTCCAAAAATAGCCAATAACATCAGACGACGTAGCTGACATCCTCTCCTGGTCGTCACCTCCAAAAATTAATTTATCTTCCAGACAACTCTCTGTCCTCAGAAAATTACAGAAAGAAAAAAGTGAGCTGATAAGGGTAATGCCACAGTCGTTCTTAACGTCTCAGAATATAATCGGAAAATGGATATTATTCTCCGTGATCACGCTACCTACATATCACTTGAACATGATCCCACAAAAACTCAAGTAAAAAATTAAAAAAATCTACTTAAAAGTGTCCACCTGACATTACAAAAAAACTCAAACCATTCGGTTCTCATCCCCCACCCCCGTATATACGGTTTACCTAAAATCCACAAACCTAATTCTCTCCTAAGACCTATAGTAGATGCCACCAATGCACCTTGCTACAAATTGTCAAAGCAGCTAGCTAACTATTTGACCCCTCTCACTGGTCTTAATACATCTCATGTAAAAAACTGTACCCACTTTAAAAACTTAATTGAAAATCTTACTTTAAATAATACAGACACATTGGTCAGTTTTGACATCATATCATTGTTTACTAATATTTCTCTAATTGACACCTTAACACTCTTAAAAAATGTTTTTCCTTCTAATATCTTAGAGCTCATATTCTTTGCCATCAACTCTGATTATTTGTTTTGGAAGAACAAAATCTACAAACGGATAGAGGGAACTGCCATGGATTCCTCCTCTCACCAAGTTTTACATGGAAAATTTTGAAAAACGAGCCATATGTGTAGATGATGTGTTCTCTATTTGGCCTCATGGCACAGATACATTAGATTCCTTCCTCAGTCACCTCAATAGTCTACATCCAAGAATCCAGTTTATGATGGAAAAGGAAAATAATAGTTTACCCTTCTTAGACACCTTACTAACATGC
Organism: Typopeltis vanoorti; assembly: GCF_054136105.1. Lineage (NCBI taxonomy): Eukaryota > Metazoa > Arthropoda > Arachnida > Uropygi > Thelyphonidae > Typopeltis > Typopeltis vanoorti. The sequence goes on from NC_143562.1 coordinate 92,383,752, forward strand.
CTTCCTAATGGAACCCTTTCTTTTCTGTATATAGAAAACCTACTCATACAGGCAGATATATTCACAAACTCACCCATCTCAGCAATATAGCATTATCAACACGTTCACTGCCACGCTCCTCAGGCATAGTTTGTTCCCGCATGCCAAGCGTTTTCGGGTCTTTAAGGTCACTACGAGTAATCTCGTAGCCGGCTTATCAGACAGAATTTTGTTTCATTTGCCAACTACAAGTAATCTCGTATCACCCCCATCTTCAAGGTCACTACGAGTAATCTCGTAGCCAGCTTATCAGACAGAATTTTGTTTCATAGGCCAACTACGAGCAATCTCGTATCACTTCAACCTATATATTACATGCGCTGATGACGGTGTTTATTGCATCTAGTTTTAGTTTCTAGTCTCTAAGAACCTTCAATTTCGCCATGGCCAGTAAAAGAAAACTTACTGATATAGAAGTAGAAGCTTATGCTAATATCAGCGATGATGAATTTCATGAAATATTTGGTTCCGATTCCGACGATGATCCTGCAGACGACTCCAGCGGTGACTCAGATGATGAAGAAACTTTTGAAGATGAAGTTAGCATACAGCCAAATACATCAACATCTACTTATTGGGAAAATTCAGAACAAGAGCCCCCACAATTTGACTTTGTTGAAACTGCAGGTTTTAAAATTGACACTGGAAATTTCAGTATCAAAAGGTTAGTTGAACTTTTCTTTTCTGAAGATTTTCTCACAATTTTAGTAGAACAAACCAATTTATATGCTTTACAAAATATTGAGCAAAGCCGAGCGCAGATCACAAAAAGTCAAAGAATTTCAAACTGGAAAGCAACAGACATACCTGAAAAAATTATTTCTTGGACTTTTATTTCATATGGGTCCTTGTAATTTAGGATCTATTGAGCATTACTGGAGTACAAATCAACAATTTGCCATTTTGGTGCTCAAAAATGAGAAGAATTCGATTTCAAATTTTATTGCATCATTTGCATTTCACAGATAATTCCCAAGCAGCTAATGATAAATTGCACAAATTAAGACCAGTCCTAGATCATTTTAATAGTGTAATGCAAAATAGCTACACACCAGACAGAAATGTGTGTATTGATGAGTAAATGGTGTTGTGGCAATGTAGACTGGCGTTTTGGCAATACATAAAAAACAAAAAACATAAATATAGCATGAAATTCTATGAACTATGCGAATCGAATGGATTGATGATAAAAATAAAAATTTATACAGGAAAATCTGAATCCTCTTCAGCGAAAATGGGTCATGCATATGATATTGCATTCCACTTGATGGAAGAATATTTAATTTTTATAATTCTGTAGCTCTGACGGAATCGCTTAACAACAGAAAAATGTACGTGTTGAACGCTGAGAAATAACAGGAAAAACAATCCACCAGATGTTATTTAGAAGAAACTAAAGAAAGGGGAATTTGTCTGGCAAAGAAGAGGTCCAGTTGTAGTCAGCAAATGGAAGGATAAGAGGAAAGTTCTTTCCATTTCAAATATGCACAAATTTGAAATGGTAGAAGCGCAAAATCGGAATGGTAAATTTCAATTAAAACCAAATATCGTTAGGGATTATCTTTTGTGTATGTCGGGCACCGATCTTTCTGATCAAATGCTTCCTTACTATTCCACCTTACGAAAGACATGGCCAAAGAAATTGGCAATACGCATTTTTGAGGTGTATATTCAAAATGAGCATAAATTTTATAAAATGATTACTGGAAATGCAATGACTGCGTTAAAATTTTAAGATCAATTTATCTCAGTTTTTGTTGTAATGGATGAGCTTACAGTATCAGAGAATTATCAGTAGGAATTGGGATTTTCATTATTTGGAAATTTTACCACCAGGAAAAAAAAGAATTGCCCATCAAAGCCATGCTGTGACAAACAACGACGCGAAACACATTATTGTCCTGTTTGCTAGGAAAAACCGCCATTGCGTGTGGAAAATTGTTTTAAAATGTACCATTCTTAATTTGAATAAATTGTTTTTTTATTTTATTGATTGGTTTTTATTTTTATTGATTTTCTTAGTTTTAAATTGATTTACAAATTACGTGTTATACTACAGATTAACTGGAGTTTGGCATAGGAGGTTGGTAATTGACATCCGAGTATATTCGTAGTTCGCTTCTGAGGCGCATACATATTATACTATATTTTAATTGAAATTATTTCCCTTCTACCAAGCCCCCAGACGTGCTCTCGGCTTTGTTCAGAATCCAAGAGTCCAAATTAAGGTAATTATACTAAGGGTTAACTCGTGTTTGGCATCGGAGATCGGTAAATTGACATAGGAGTATACTAGTAGTTGGCACGTGAAGCTCATATACGAACTACGAGAATACTCGTAGTTGGCAGTGAACGTGTTAAAACCCTTACCAATAGAGCCCACAATCTTTGTTAAAGTGAAACTGCCCTTTCAACCGAACTCAAACACATACACAACACCTTCCTTTCCAATGGCTACAGCGACTACAGAATTAAAAAAAAATAACCAAGTCCTTCCCATTCCCTGACCATCTTTCCAGAAATGCCATCACTGTACCTTACATCCATGGTTCATCAGAAAAAAATAGCCAGATTAAAAAAAGTACAACCTCCATATACCGTATATATACGGTATATACCTCCATATACCGTAAACTTGCTACCCATACCCATTGCACCAAAGACCAGCTCCCTCCTCTCTCGGTGCCTGGAGTATATAGAGTACCTTGTGCCTGTAAACTGGCTTACTTCGAACAGACAGGTAGAACAGCAACCATCCAGTTAGAGGAACACAAGTCATACATCTGCAATCACGATTATGGTCAGTCTGGCCTTGCAGACCATGTTTTGGATACAACCCACACGATCTCCTGGGAAAAAACTACCGTGCTCCACCATAGTAAATTCAAAAAAGAAAGACTATTCTTTGAATCTGCATCTGCACTCAGGAATCAACCGAATTTAAACAAGTACGGTTGCATTAAACTTCCCAAAATTTGAAAAACGTTAATTATCAGAGATCCATCTTTACATCCGAGGACACTTGTAAATGCCCATAGAGTGTGTACCACCTAGATAGAACTTTAGTTTCACTCACTATTGTATTATATTTTTGTATGTGTTGATACAAAAAATTTTTTCTAACACCTTGAAGATGTCTCTGTGACGGAAATGAAATATTGGAAGTATTAAAATTAGTTTTAATCCTTTCTCAGTGCTGATATTATTGAATATAGAATAGAATTTTGTAATAAAATACCGTTAATACAGATTTTACAAGTATGCTAAGTCCCAATAAAAATACTTGTGTATTAATAGAAAAACATGATGTTAATCAACTTAGAAATAATAATTTTTTGAAGTTATTGAATATTATGAAATCAAAAAGCTTGTATAAGAACAAAGGAAATTATATATGATGTAAATTGTGTCTAAGTATACCTCTAGTCAACTGAAATTCCAGACAGATTAAGTCATGACCTGAGGCCACTCCAAACGCGAAGGTCAACATTACATGGGGGTTTCTCGTCTGGGTGCACCGATCGATGAGGGTGACAGGTGCAGAACATCAGGGTACCCAAGGGATTTTGACATAAGAAAAACGAAGGTCATCAGAACCTTATAAATAGCAGTTTGGTAAGGCTTTTCTGGGCCATTTCCTTGGAGTTCGAATCGATCCAGTGTGTAGTTCCCGTTCGTGGGGCAGCGTGAAGGTACGAGGTCACGCGGAGTTCTGACGGGAGAGTTCAGACTCATGACGGTATCAAAGTCACCGTAAGCCGAGGTGTTCTGCGGAAAGTACGATGTTCGGAAACGGCAACTAAGCTTCACTTAGTTGTGATGAATCGTTATCTCAATCGGAGACCTTCATTCAAGAAGCAAAGGCCAGGAGAACGATGCAGCTAAAGCAAGTGGTATTAAGAGGAACCAGATGCCGAACGTCCAAGCTGTAGGAATTAATTTGTCTGCTGATAACAAAGTCTTGCAATTTTCGAAAGGAATGTCCTAGTGCAGTGACGAGGTCGAACAGGAATAAGAAGAGATAATCGCTGGAACCAACCTGAGAGGACCAGACTTCGTGAAAAGTAAGAACTTTCCATTATTTAGTCAGAAACCAACTTAGATTGTGACGGTGGTTTGAATTGATAAAATTGATTTAAAGTTAATGTTACAGGACTTTAGGCCTTGAGTTAATATCTGAATTAATTAATTATATGTAAGAAAAAGCCTAGCTCAAATTATTGTGAAACTGCTAGAGTTTCACAATTAATGTAGAAATTTCTTAAGCGTGTTTTTTTTTTATATGTTGATCGGAATGTATGTACAGTTAAGCGGGGGGGTAAAATTCTATACATGTGGTCCTAAATAGAAATGTTCAGATGATTGTGGGATATGATTGGATAACTTCAGAGAGTTGTTAGTTAGAGCTTACAAAAATTAAGTGAATTTAATATCTGTAAATTGTGTATCTTTACTTAGTGATGAATAAACTGTTTTATTGTCAAAATAATTTGCCTAATCTCTAAGTCCAATGCACTACTCATAAAATCGAACCTATGTGTCTTGAAGTAGATACTGCCATGACTGCAGAGTAAGAATTATATACAGATAATTTGGTATAAGATTAGTTGGAAAGAGAGTAGGTATGTGTCATACTGGGTGTTCTATTCTACGGAGAGAGATATTTCTCTTATCCTAGAATTTTGGTGGTGCAGCTGACTTACAAATTTTTCCAAAATTTAAAATTAGAATATAACACCAGTAAATCAGACAAAGAATTTGGCTCCAGCTCAAAGCACTTTCTTTGTTCTTGAGGTCTTGCACACGTGATCCTTACTATTTGCGGCCATAAGATAGAAGTAACTTAGTATAGAAATACAAGACAAATTAAGGTATAGATATTAAACAAAATTAAAGTAAGAGAACAAATACACACTGCCACATATTTTACAATGGCACAGCCGGTAGGATTTTAATTCACTCAATTAATTGGTCAAAATTGTGAATTAAAGTGAGCAAATTTTGGATTAGAATCAGGCAGTTATCAAAAAATAATAATTTTTTTGTATGTACATTTTAAAGTTTTTGGAATTAATTCACAAGTATGAGTCACCTACTAGTACAGGAATGGATGACGTTGAGTTCTTCAGGACTATTAATTCTCAACAAGTTATTCCACAGTTTTCTGGAGGGGATACTGACGATGTCTTAGCTTTTTTTTAGCTTCGTTGAAGAATTGAGGAAGGTTAGTAGGTTGACTTCCAACTTCTCGTCTTGTTAAAGAGTAAGTTAGTCGGAAAGGCAAAAAGTTTCCTGTATTCTTTCCCAATTTTGAAAGATACCTTGGATTACTCCAAGTTTAAGGAGTTCTTGATCTCCCAGTTCTCCGGTGTAAGGAGTCTCACGCAAACGTTGTGGAAGCCATACAGGTGTATACAGAATGACAAGGAGATTGTAACAGGTTTCTTTAACAGATTACTGACAATTGCATGGTCTATGAGTGTATCCAAGGAGGATAAATCTCACCTTGAGTGGCTGACCCTCCAGCAATTTAGATTGGGAATATGCAATGAGTTAAAAGAAGTAGTATACAAGAAACGAGTCTGGAAGATTGTTTTAGATTGGCTAAGGAAAGGGAGAGAAAGCTAGAAGAAATTTCTCACTCCCTTTCCTTGAGACAAATGTGTTTAATGGAAGAGATCAGTTCCCCTGAGAATAGCACATGAAATGGAGAGGACATCATAAACAGAGTCTCCCTACACTCAGGATGCAAAGGGAATTCCAACTACTCAAAACTCAGAAGTAGGAGGGAGAATGAGAGACCACTGGATCACATGCAAGTGACAAAAACAGAAAAGACAGAGGTACTAGATCATCTGGAATATATGGCTAAAAAGCTGAACAAGGTGGTGAATATGTCAGTGAAACTTATGACAGGGAACAAGCCCAATGGCGCCTCCCTAATAACGATATAGAAATAAATTCTTCCAAACTGGGAAACCAACGATGCAAAGGGACTAAGGGAACTCAAAATTCAGATAAGGCTGCCATGACCCTTAATTTACTCCCTGTTGAGTCAGACTGGCTACCCAAATTAGTCATGCACAAAACCTACAAGATGCAAAGTGTGGCTGTAGCAGAGGTGAAAGGAAGGGTGCCACTATCAGTTGTGTAGGGTTTGGTTGAGGATTTTCCATGTAGCATTTTGCTCGACACGGGAGCTCATGTTTCTGTCATTTCCAAGTCGCTGATTCTGAAGTTAAATAGTGTATTCCTGAATAACATCAAGTTGGCAAAGCCCATCAAAATAACTGGGATTGCTAAGACTGAGCTCCTCACGACAATGAAGGTAAATGTAAGAATCTCCATGCCTTGCTTCCCTGTGAGTCTATCTCATGAGCTGCTAGTCCTCCCCAAGGTTGCAGATACCAGTGATCAAATCATACTGGGTCTCAATTTCTTGGAGAGATACCAGTTCATATGTGACATTTGCTAAAGGAACATTATCCCTTTGTGGAAGAGAATACCGGCCAAAATTCAAAGTAGGGAATGGGTGAGGCACTAGATATTGAAATGGTAAAATCTGAAGAGGGCCCCCTTAATTGGAGAGAAATATTGTTATGCCATGCCACCAGTTTGACGAAGTCAGTGGAGGAAAAAAACGAAATAGAAGTTTTTCTCCTTGATATTTCAGCGGTATTCCAGAGTTTTCATCAAAGAGATTGCCTCATTGTCCTGCACTGACAAGGTTCAACATACTGTCAAAATTACATCTCATTCCCCAGTATATGTAAAACAGTATCAACCCCCCGCCCCCTCAAACACATGGAGAAGCTACAGAAATTATTACTGGACTATGAAAGGGTAGGCATCATTGAGAAATCCAATTCCCAATGGAACAGCCCTTTCATATTAGTCGAAAAACCCAATGGTAGTCTGAGGTTTGTATTAGACCTGAGAGAGGTGAATAAGGTCACTAAATCTATTGACTTTCCTTTGTGTAAGATTGAAGAATTGCTAATAGGTCTAGAGGGAGCTAGGTACTTCTCGAAATTGGATCTAAACTCAGTCTATTTCCAAATCCCCCTTAGGAAGGAAGACAGGAAATACTTTGCTTCACTACTAGATGGCAAAAGTATCAGCTTTGTCGACTCCCTCAAGGAGCCAGGAACTCAGCCATGAGTTTCCAGTCCCTGATGAACTCGATATGCTTCCAGGACGACCTATTCATTTACTCATCAGATCTGAAAAAACACAAAAGAAATACTGCTATGTGTCCTGAATAGGTTGAACACAGCTCGACTCTCCTTAAAGTGCTCAAAATGTCAATTCTTCCTTAGGGAAGTCGAGTATTTAGGTCACATTGTCAGTGAAGCTGGAATAGTCATCACTCAGAATAACATTACTGCAATATTAAAAGCCAGAATCCCCACAACTGTAAGACAAATTCGAAGGTATATAGGAATGGTTAACTTCTACAGGAAGTTCATTCCTGATTGCTCGAAGTTAATGGAACCTATCGTGAAACTCGCAAAGAAGGGGATCAAAGTTTACCTGGGGGGGAAGATCAACAGTGTGCTTATAACTCCCTAAACCTCACCTTGACTAGGTCACCTGTTCTTACATATCCTAAGTTCGGAAGGACATTTTACCTCTCAGCTGATGCTTCCAACGATACTATTGTGTCACTCTTAGAACAGAAGGATAGGGAAGACTTCAGGCCCACAGTGTTCATTAGTAGAAAGCTTTCATTCTCTGAATTAAACTACTCTGTAAATAGAGAAGGAGGCAATAGCCATAGTGTTCTCTCTCAGAAAATTCAAGTATCTGTTACTGGGGTAGCACATCATTTTACGATCAGATCATAAGCCACTCTCGTTTCTGTCGTCTATGAAAGATAAAAACCAGAGAATGATTCGATTGACTCTGGAACTGCAGGAGTTTGATATCGAAATTAATTATATCCCTGGGAAGCACAATGTGGTTGCAGATTATTAATCTAGTCTCTGGGCTCAGAGCACCTTCTCAGGAGAAGAAAACATTAACCCTATAAATAAGGTTGAAGGTATAGAAGAGAACAGGGAGAAGCCCCCCCCCCCCCTCCAAGTCTGGGGGGAACCTCTAATCGTAGAGGCCCAGAAAGTGGATCCCATGCTGGGGAGTGTATCAGAAGGTACGGAAAGGTGAGATACTATCAAAAGAATATTTCTTCCTTAATTCATTGCACATAGATGAGGATGGTCTTCTGTTGTCAAAACAAGACGTCATAGGGAGATGAAAGGATAAAATCCTGGTTCCTGCAGTCATGATACTTTGGGTGCTATACACCTTCCATGACTGATTTAGCAGGGCATCAAGGATTCGATAGAACGTGGAAGAGGGTGAGTGATAGATACATCTGGAAGGGGATGAGAGACGATGTTGCCTCATATGTGTCTTCCTGTCATTTGTGCCAACAAAAGTCAAACATTGGGGAAAGGCACCACTGCAGCCCTTTCCAATCCCCACGCATCCCTTTCAGGCAGTAGCCATGAACATTATTGGCCCACTTCCTACTACCTCGAAAGAAAACAAGTACATTTTGGTAATCATAGATATGTTCTGTAGATTCCCAGAGGCCACTGCAATGAAGTATCAAACCGCTAAAACTAAAACTATGGCTGACAAACTATTTAAGTTGATAATATCCAGATACGGAATGCCCCAAACTCTCCTATTAGACCAAGGCGCAAATTTTGCAGCTGAGATTATGCTGCAACTATGTAAGTTGTTGAAAATAAAAAAGTTGTTCAACACTCCTTATCACCACCAGGGAAACGGGATGTGCAAAAGGTTAAACAGAAAGTTAAAGCACACCCTCTCAAAATTAGCAAACAGCCAGATATCCAACTGGGATGCTTAACTATTCCACACTCTTTTTGCATGTAGTACTGCCCTTCACAAGGAAATTAGGGAAGCACCTGCCAAGTATTATATGGATTTGAACCCTTGTTCCCGTGATTTTAGGGATTCTCGAGTCAACACTGGATTTCCAGACATAGATAAGTACTTGAATAATATAATATAATCAAGGAAAATAGAGCAGCTCATGAAATGGTTGCTGAATCCAGTAAAATTAGTTTTCAGCGAGCAAGGGAGTATGCAAATAGGCTAAGAAAATATAAGGATTTAAAATCCGGTTTTAATTACCAAAATCTTAAAAAAACATGACCTGACCTCCTGTTACAAACCTTACAGAAAATTGGCATCCCTTATCCGCTCCACTAAAGACCAACCACTTCCCCTAGACCTACCTGGAGTTTACCAGGTCCCTTGCAGTTATAAACTGTCTTACTTTGGCCAAACAGGCAGGACAGCGAATATCAGAATTTCGGAACACAAGGACTACATCCGTCTTCACAAATACAGTCATTCTGGGCTTGCGGACCATGCTCTGGATACACGCCACAGAATACGGTGGAAGAAAGCTACAGTGATACACCGTAGCAAATACAAATTTGAAAGACTCTTTATGGAATCAGCCTCAGCCCTGAGAAATTCTCCAAACCTCAACAAATTTGGGTGTATGCAACTGCCCCAAATTTGGGAGACCTACATCTGCAGACCTTCAGCCCAACGGCCAAGAACACCTACTTAGCCCGCTAGAGGGCACCATCAGGACTGTTAGGAGAACAATAGCTCCATCTTTTCATTCCCAGTTTCTGTGTTGTAGTGCCTACGTTGCACGTAACTTTTTTGTAAGTTCCTTTAGAAAATGGCAATGTGACATTGCCGAAATATCGGAAAATATTTATTAAAGTTTAATTTAATTTATATTCCTAACTACGTTGTTCTATTCCTTAAGTGTTTTAATAATGCATAACCAACGTATAAGCCTGTCTACGAGAATTCTTCCATGTTGTATTTTAATTTAAAGAAAAAAAATACAGGTAATGCTCGTATAACGCAGTTGTTAGGTTCCATAGAAATGCTGCGTTATATAAATCGCGTTATACGAGACTTAGATTACATAGAAAAAGTAGGGTTAGGTTCCAAAATCATTTTTTTTTAAAATTATATAAACAACAATGACATATCCAACAAAAACAATATTTTTATTTAATTCAGGTAATTCATGTTAAGAAAACAAACTATGAGACAAATACGTAGTATACAATTATAAAAATTACAAATTGTACATAAATTTCATTGCACATAATGCACTCATCACTGACTTCAGAAATTACATTTCGTAGATGTAATTGGCCAGAGGTCGACACCACTTGAAATCTCTTGGACATCATTTGTATAATTCTCATTGCATGCTTCAGCTGGTTTAGTCATCAATAAGTTAGTAATAAGACTGCTTTCAGTGGAAATGCTGCAATTTTTTTATTAAATTCATAATATGGTGCTAAATAAATATCCAATTGTCTCGTGAATTTTCCCGAGTGCCATTAAGGGATCATTATCAGTAAAATAACTTCCTACCTTTCTTGCCAAGTCCAATCATTCTGCTAATTTCTTTAAACTGAATTCTTTAATGGATTCATCACAATCAGAATCTTCAGCAGAACTTTCTCTGCCATTTTGTTAGATGCATCTATTAATTATACCGGTTCCTCCATCAATTAATTCACAAATTTCGTTTTCAACCATATCGCAAAAGACCTCTCCACCAAAATTGTGTGCAACATTTATTATACGACATAGCTCGACATCCACTGGAGGTACGAAATTTTGTTCCAGAACGGCTTCAGGCCATATTTTTTTCCAGCAAGCATTCAGCATAGAGGGTTATAATTCCTTAATGGACAGAGAAATAATTTTTGCACAATTCAATATTGAAAACTCTTTCCACGCTTGAGGCAGTGTCGTTTTTTGATTAGATTCCATTTTTTTCCAAAATTAATTGAAATGTTTGCTGAATATAATATGACTTAAATGTTGATATTATTCCTTGGTCGAGTGGTTGAATAAGTGAAGTGGTATTAGATGGCAAAAAAGTTATTTTAATATTCGGATGGCTTAAATTTGTTGGGTGGCCTGGTGCATTATCTAAAATTAGAATTTTGAAGTCCATATTCTTTTTCTTTGTGTAACTTTCTACATCGGATACAAAACACTTGAAAAACCAATTTTCAAACATGCTAGCTGTAACCCATGCCTTTTGTTGGCCCGCCAATAAACAGGTAGGGTGGACTTGTCGAGCCCTTTCATCGCACGAGGATTTGCGGATGGGTTAATAAACATTGGTTTTATCATGTAATCACCTGATGCATTACTACAAAACAGTACAGTAATTTTATCTTTGGAAACTTTGAATCCAGGAGCTGATCTTTCATTTTTCGAAATATAGGTGTGTTTTGGCATTTTTTCCCAATATAACCCAGATTCATCAGCATCAAATACCTGGTCTGCACTATAACCATCTTCAATGATTTTTGAAAGTTCTGCTGGGTATTTACAGGCAACTTCAACGTCTGCTGATACTGATACTCCCTGGATTTTAAGATTATACAAAGAAAACTGCTTTTTAAACTTTTCGAACCAACCCTTACTGGCACAAAATCCATGCTGAGAGATTTCTTCTGAAGAATCTTGATCAAGTTCTTTTAAATGTTTATAAACTTTGAGAGCTTTTTGCTTAATAAGGTGTTTATTCCAAAGGAATTTTCTTTTGAGTGCAATCTTCTATCCAAATCATTTGAGATTTCTCCATTGTTTCTTTAGAATATCGCGTGCACAAGCAACGCACTTTCTCGGATTTTATTTTCATTTTGTTCGATTTGTTGATTCATTTAAATTCAGAGAACTTGCAACAACTCCTGGTTTTTCTCCAGTTTTCGACCGATCCAAGATTTTAATTTTTTCATCGAGAGAAATTAAGCTCTTCAATGTTGGTTTTATTTCTCTTTTGTTGCAGTTTTAGTGGCCATTACAATAAAAATAAACTTTTACATTAAAAAAAAAAGCATTACATATGTATGTAACTCACCAGAAAATAAACTGCTCAGCTTGAGAATAACACACATTTTTAATGCACTTTTCTGGCAGAAAACGAAGACAATTTTCAACATTAAACACTTTATACAGTAAATCCTAGATGCAAACCTATGGCACTCGTGACAGAGGTGGCACGTCTGAGAATTTTGCTGGCACTTCAACAATTTACAGGTGATATCCTTTCATACGCTTATAAATTATTCAACTTTTTTTTTAATTATAATATTGCCGAAATATCGGAAAATATTTATTAAAGTTTAATTTAATTTATATTCCTAACTACGTTGGTCTATTCCTTAAGTGTTTTAATAATAAAACATGGAAGAAATATAGCAACATTATAAATGATCTCTCCTTCCTTCCTGCCCAACTCACCATTTTCTTCATCAAAAATCACAATGGTTTTCAAACTGCAGGGATAATCACATGAAGAGGATCAGAACATCACTGAAAAGTAAACGAGCAGATATCCTCACAACAAACATTCTGGCACATAAAGCAGAAAATTTTCAAAAACAAATGGAAAGGTAACAAATAATGAACTGTTGCGACACCAAAACTTCGTTAGAAATGTGCCATGATGTAGTATTTAATTAGCTGTAAACATCCTTATCGTATTTTGTGGGATCCAGAACAGACACCACTGTTAACAATTATGGAATGATTTATAACTGATCAAAAGCCTTTGGTATAATAATTAGAGACAAGGCATAATTACAGATTAAGGTAAGATATAATTAGGCCTCCAAAATTCAAGTCATGAAAAGTTGTCTGGAAACTATTAACTGTTTCTGATTTATTTTTGCCCACTGATTTCAAATATCTCTTCCATTTTTCTTTATCATGTAAGGATTTTTCACAAAATGGATCTCAATATTACACTAAAATAGCTTTAAATGCACGATATAAGTAAAATAACAGTATTTAACACTTTCTGTAAACATTTTTGGAATGAAAGTATCGGAAAAAAATTTTTTAATTAAAGTAATTAAAGATTAATATTTAGTACATACTTTATATTTCGTTGTAGTGTCTTTTTTCTTCAAAGCTTCTTTTTGAACTTTTTCTATGAAATTCTTTTCCCGGGTCTTCTGTGTGCAACATCCAGCAATAGTCCGCCATCAGGTTGACATTCCACCTGCCCTGGTACCTTCTTTCTATCTCCTTGATGTCTTAGTGGAATCACTCTCCTTACTGTTTGCTGACAGTTTCCAGATTCTCAAGAAAATAATCTAAAGGAGAGTTGAGAAAGTGCACTTTTAAGCTTATGGAGCATCCCAAATCCTTGAATTTCTATAGCATGTCTCCCATAATCATTTTATAGTTGGAGTCCTTGTGATTTTCTAAAAATTTGGTCACCACCTCTTTCAAAGCTTTCCATGCTACTTTTTCAACAGTTGCCATTTTTTCTTCAAACAGTTTATCCTTCATAAGTTTCCTGATGTCCAGCCTGATAAAAATATCCTTTTTCAATTTTGCTGTAGATAATCCAGGAAATTTTGCACAGATGTATTTAAAACACTCTCCTTCTTTCGACAAAACCTTGACAAATTGCTTCAACAATTCCAGCTTTATGTGAAGCGAGGGCAAAAGAATTTTTTCCCAAGCAACCAAAGTTTCGTGTAACACATTTTTACTTCCAGGTTCTAATGCGATCTTTCTGGCCATCTTCTTGATCCAATGTTGCTCTCAATCTCGGCTGTCCCACTCACACAAAAAGCATGGGTATTTGGTGTATCTCTTTGTTAGGTAAATTTTTGCAACCTCTTGAAGCCATTACAAACACCACTTAAAACACAGCTAAACAAATTTTAATGAATGATATCAACACTATTACATGACACTATGTAAAAATATTTAAAAAAAAAAAAAAATGCAAACACATTAAATTAAATCTTCACACTAACTTAGAAAATATTCCACCTTTCAGAATATGATAACCTTAGTAGTCTCAAGTTCAACTAAAGAATCACACAAGAAAATGTGTCTGTGACAACAGGAAAGGCATCCATTATCTCGGCAAATCAGATTGAAAGTAGCCACCTGCACTTTTATCTGCATTCCTCCCTCCCTGTCCTATCTTAAGAATGAGAAGTTTCGTGGAAATTTCTTTATTTACCATAAAAAGGCACTTCAAAAAAGCACTTATACAACTAATTAGCTGTAAATAATGGAGAATGAAAATAAATACCAATGTGCTGAATTTAAATCCAAATACTACTCATAAAAACGATAAAATTAGAAATTGAGTAAAATTGGTGGGTGATGGAATTTTTATTACTATTTTTTCTGAACTCAGCACCTAAAAATCTATAAGAATCAATTATTACTTCTCAGACAACTTTTCATTGTGGACCTGTGTTAAAGAACAGAATCCCCACCACCACCACAAACAACTGGGTGCTTCAACTTTGCTGATAATGATTCTATATGAGGAAATGTGAATAGAGGTTGTATTTTATTGATTTGTGTGGGGGGGGGGAGAGAAATACTCGTTAACAAATGTAGTCTACAGTGTGTAAAACAATGGATAATTCAATCAAAACTGATCAGACTAATCACGGAAAAGAAGAATGCTGTTAAGAGAAGTCAAAAAAATTTTTTAGAAAAATGAAAAGAGAATACCATGCTTTGTCATTAACCTTATTTGTCAGCAAATCCATATCTCATGACCTATCACAGCAGGTGGCTTTCTCTCTCTCCCTCCCTCCCTCCCATCCATCCTGGAGATATATATCAAATATGTCCATACTATCTAAGTTATTTTTTGTGACCAAGTCTATTATAGTGGAATATCAGTTTAATTTCATATTTACTTGTTTATTCTATAATCAAACCCAAGGTACAAATTCATTTTGACTTCTGGTGATTTTCCACATTTCATCACCACCATTATGTTTTGGAAAGCAATCCTCAGTGATTTTTCATTTGTGCTGAAATATTATTCAAAATGTAATTTATTTACTCAAGTTTGTTCTTACAATGCCAATTCTATGTTAAGTGGTGAATGGAGAGGTTCTGGAATGCAATGGTAACTTGAGATCTCATTTAACAAGAAAAATACCACTTTTATTTTTCACTGTCACAATATCCTCTAGGATGCACTCAGTCTAGAATTACAATTTCTATAAAAGACAATATAATTCTGCACAAATATTGTCCATCCAAATTACAATGCATCTTGGACAAATATTCTCCTACTAATAACCTGCCATCTGATACCAAGAGCTTACATAAAAGGCATTTCTGAATGCATCTCAAAGGTTTAAAAAAAAAAAAAAAAAGTTCAATTTCATTCAAAGAACGTTATGAACTCTGCAATCAACCCAATCTGAATCGGAATGATGATTTAAAAATTTCTGAATTCTGGGAAATAGTGACTCCGAACTCTCATCAACAATCCAACATTCAACTATAACATGTATCTGCAATGCTTACATAAACGTTTTTTTTTCTTGTGAATACATGCCCACATACCTTTATTTAAAATTTGTTTGTTTTTTGTAATTGCTCTACCTACCTTATTTTAGAATATGATCCCACTAATACACAGATCAGAACACTTCACAGGCTTCTTAAAAAAGTCACCAATAAACTAAAACCACTTAACTCTAGACCGCCCCAGATAGTGTATCTGGGGGGGCCAATAATTGTCCGGACACCTCCTGTTATTTGAAGTGATGGAACATTCCAGGTTTATTAATAACATAAAAACTGGTGTACAGATGATAGGAAGCAGTATTTCATTGTAGAAGGTGAATACAATTGGTATGGCAAAACAACACAAACTCAGTGACCTCAAGAGAGACATGCCACCAACGTTACAGCCCATCATGGGCCGTAACGTTGGTGGCATGTCTATACATTCCATTGCCACTGAACTGGAGCATCCAAAATCAACGGTTGGCAATGTGATCAACAAATGGAGATGTTCGTGCATCACTAATGCACAAAAATGCCCAGGACAGCCTCCAAAAATGACTGACAGGGACAGGAGGGTGTTAACACAACGGGCATGCAGAAACCAGCTACAATTGGCACAGACCATCCATGATGAGTTCCAGAGCATCAGTAACATCATGGTGAGCACTAACACTGTATGAAAAGAACTCCGTTTACTCAGTTTCTACGGAAGAGCAGCGGCACACAAGCTGAACTTCACAACAATAAATAAGGTGGCTCATCTGGCCAGGTGCAAAGAGCATATGAACTGGACAACTGATCAGTGATTGGTACTCTGGAGCGCCAATAAACTAATAAATCAAGGGTTCACCTGTTTCCAGTTTGATGGCAGGGTGTGGGTGTGGAGGTAGCCTGGTGAATGCTTGTCCACAGTCAAGTTTGGTGGTGGTGGAATAATGGTGTAGGGGTGCATTCAGCTGGTTTGGAGTGGGAATCATGGACACTGGTCATTGTCCATGATTCCATGAAGGCAGCTCAGTACCTTGATATTCTGGATAATCAGCTGCTGCCTATACTGTGGAGTTTTTATGGAATGGACCCATGTTACTATCAAGAAGACAATCTCACGCTCTAATATACTGATATAATGGTCAGTTTTGATGTCTCCTTTTGATTTACTGACGTCCCACTCAAACACATCTTAGACCTTAACCAAGTTTTATTCCCTCCAGATATCTCAGCTCTGTTTCAATTCACCATGAACTCTGGCTATTTTGTTTGGCAAGGAAAATTCTACAAACAGGTAAAGGGGGAAGCCATGGGTTCTCCACTTTCTCTACTCCTGGCCAACTTCTTCATGAAGACCTTGGGGGAAAAAAAGCCTTAAACTTTGCCACAGAAATCCACTGTTTGGCTATGCCACATAGATGATATGTTCTCGATTTGGCTACATAGCCTGAATACTCTCAACATTTCTTAACACATCTAAACAATAAATATCTCAGGATTCAGTTTATCCTAGAAAAGGATAAACTGAATTTACCCCTCCCCCACAATAATATGGGATTATAAAACCCTATATAACAGGGCAAAATTAATCATTTCTGATAACAGCGCCCTAACTACTGAACTGCACATCCTCAACATTTTTTTTAACCAATGGCTACAAACATCCCCCCCCCTCACACACACACACAAAATATTAAAACCCTATTCCATATTATCAGGGGGACATCCAAAACAAAAATTAACAAAAATCCTAAAGAAATACAGCCTTACAACCATTTAAAGACCACATAAAAAATTGGCATCCCTTATCTGCTCCAACAAAGACCAACCACATTCCCAAGACCTACAAGGTCCCTTGCAGTTGCAAACTGTCCTACTACAGCCAAACAGGCAGGATAGCCAATATCAAAATTTCTGAGCACAAGGACTACATCAGTTTCCAGCATTACAGCCGCTTGTAGACCATGCTTTGGAAACCACCACATGATACGCTGGAAGGCCACTCTACTGCACTACAGCAAATACAAATATGAGAGGCTATTCCTGGAATCTATCTCCGTCCTAAGAAACTTCCAAGACCACCTAATTTAACTGACTAAGGGGGTGTCATTTAGGACTCTAGGCCCAACTTTAATTGTGTTTCTTTAGCCTCATTTATCCTGTGTTAGTGGCTACATGCACATATTGTTCTGTGATTCCTGATGATGACAATACTGATATACAGGAAGTATTGATTAAAGTTATAATTAAGAATGTGTATACATTGTAATTTCCTGTAAAATAATAGTTACAAATAGCCAACATAAGCTTTTGTACCAGAATTGCCTTTAGCTATGTTCTCCATTACCATGGGTTCCTATAGTATATATATGACTGGCCAAAGAACAGCAGAACAGAAACATTCTAACTCCTGTTCATTTATTCCTTATTTCATGTAGCAGTCAGTTCTCTGTGTATATTCACTCTGATGATAAAATTTTATTATGTATGCAGTCATGTAATCATGACCAACAAACTGCTATTGCAGTTTTTCTGTTAATTTGGGCCATATAAAAATGTCATCCAAACAGCAAAGTGAAAGCTTTTGTTCCATGGAAAAGTGTCAGGGAAGTAGTATCAGACTGCAAACAAAAGACTGGCTAAATCAAATGGGACTTAAATGGATGAGTAGGGTCTCCGTAGCTCAGTCAATATAGACTCAGTTGATAGAGCCCTTTGGTCAGAAAAACCTGGGTTCGATTCCCGTCCATAACATCAGGAACCTTTATCTGGTCTTTTTTTGAACTAAAGGTGAGTTAGCTGGTCTCATATATAGAGAGAGAGGTAGAGGGTTTTTTCACCCAGAAATTCAGGTTTTTAGTCCCTCAGAACAGGCAAACTGGCTATGTAAACACGCACAGATTTACAGTCATAAAATATATGAGGGCTCAACCTCCCCAAAAGGGACAGTGGAGAAAGGGGGAAAATCCCAAACTAATAAATAAATAAATAAATGGATGAGTAATAACTTGTAGACCCCCCCAGTGACTGCATTTCAAACAATTCCATAAACAAGTGGTCTTAAAAGCAGAGATAGTAATTAACCCATTGCTAAGTCATCCTTCTGTTTGTAGTATTTGTCATGGAAAAATGAGTTGTAGTATTGGTATGATTTCAGTGTCCAAGAAGGAAATAGCTTTTATAACAGTCCTATAGTTTCTGCTCAAAATACATTATCAAACAGGTTAATGATGTCCAGGCTCCACGTTAAGACTTAAATGCAGGGAGAAACTCACGATGGAGAGTTAAGACTGAAATAGTACTGAGAAGGATAAAAAATAAGTTGAACTTTGTTGTAATGAAAAAAAAAAAAAAAAAAACGAGATCATGGCTGTAATGAGCAAAAAGTCAATCTAGGGGCTCCCTCGATGAGTCTAAGGACTCCTTGGAGTTGCCCGTAATAATAATAATAATAAATATTATACAAATTTTGGTAACTATGCAAACATTTTTAATTGTTCAATCACTTGGAATACCTCATTCTTAGAAAAGACAAAAACGAAAGGAGTGACTTTAGCTTTCATCAGATTACAGGCCAGTTTATAACTTAATCATGTTATCTAGCCTCCAGCCCTCCTTCCTTACTTTACCCAACCACTACCACAAATGTAAAATCAGTTAAAGAATTCTTCCATCAGAAATATGTCTACTAAAAGGAAGTATCTCCCATTTTGCAAAAAACTCAAAGTTATTCCCGAGTTAGAACATGATGCAAAAAATGTTGAACTGTGTAAACAAGTTCTTTGTCCTCTTCAATGGTATTGAAATTATACACAAATAAAAATGTTTAGATATCAGTACTGGAAAACAACATAATCAAAACAAAAAAAAATTTAGAAAGTGTGAGCTTGCAAACATCGATGAGGCATTGCTTCAATGGTTCACTACAAAAGGAAGTGACAATTCTCAATAGATGATCCAATCTCAAAGGCTCAAGTGGAAAAATTTGCTAAACAATTTGGATGACAACAACCAAAAACAACAGTTGGCTGGATCGATTTAAAATGAGACATATCATTATCTTGGTTTTTAAAAAGACTAACTGAAATTTTATCCATTCCTGAAAGTGAAAGAACTTAATGGAAATGCTAAACATACACAGTTTAATAACATCGAAGACAAAGATGGGAACATAATCACTGATAAGGAAAAGATAAATGCAAGATGGATGGAGTACTTATCAGATCTCTATGATGATGATAATGGTAACATGATAGATAATTCACGACACCTTAAGTTAAATATAGCAACAGATACCACTCTATCGACAAGAAAGGAGATACGACACATAATCAAGAATCTTCCTAATAATAAATCGCCAGGGTGTGATAATATTCCGGCTGAGCTGCTGAAAGCTTTGACAGACTATAATAATAACTATTCAGTGGAATCCATCCAGGACATCTATAAAATAATAGAATTACCTGAAGTTTTTACATCTATCTGCATACCAATTTCAAAGAAAAATAATGCACAAAATTGTGAGGATTACAGAACTGTGAGCCTAATATCCCATGCATCTAAAATTATTTTAACCGTTGTTAACAAAGAAATTGAAAGAGGCCTTAATCGGTGAATTGAGTGAACAACAGAAAGGCTTCAGAAGAGGAATGGGAACCATTAATGCTATCCTGGAACTAAAAATACTAATAGAAAGATCACTTGAAAGAAATAGGAACATTTACACATGTTTCATAGACTTTCAGAAGGCCTTTGACCATAAAATGTATTAGATAAATTAGACATAGAAGATCATGTATGCACTTAAGATTATAAAAATGATTTACATCAAACAGAAAATGCAGCTGTTTAACTACAGGGCTTCTGTAGTGAAAATAAAAAGAGGAGTTAGACAAGGTTGTATCCTTTCACCAAATCTATTTAATATCTATAGTGAGAGTAATAAAAACAATTGAAAAACAAAAAATACAGATATACTACAGAGAATGAGAACACAGAGATTTTTATTACAGGAAATGAACCAGAGAAAGGTGAGATTGGCAGGACATGTACTGAGAAGTTCAGCAGAATAGCGGATACTAACAGTTTTAGAAGAGAAAAATTTTTTTTTTACCTCATGAAAAGGATCAAGAGGTAAAAAATGAAGGACATGGTATGAAGATATAAGATCATGGACAGGATCACATGGCTATGCAGAAACAAAAAGGAACGCCACCAACAGAGAACTGGAAGGACATGGTGCTGCACCCTCTCACTGAGGAAGCTACATGATAATGAAATTATATTTGTTATTAATTAGTACTGTTTTTAATTATGGAGAAATAAACTGTTTAGTATTAAGTGTATGGTTTTAAAATTATGGACAAATAAATTGTGTTCAATATTCAGTGTATTGCAGTTTACACAAGCATATTCATATAAATAATATCTGGGTATGTAAATATATTATTTTTTCTCTCTAATATTTTTTAAATCTATTTTTTATCAATTTATTGAGAACTTAAAAAAAAAAAAAGGTAATTTAACTCATCAATGATATAGTGAGTAATGCTTATAATGAAGTCTTGTCAGTCCCATTGTGCTCATAACTAAGTTCAATTGCACTATTTAATCATCATCATCAAATTCCTCACATGTACACTTCTTTCCTAACAGGATATTATGATAGTACTACATGAAAAACTTACATCATTACTAACTACCTATCAACAATTTTTCTCCAAATCAATCTTATCTATCAAGACTCCAACATCATTAGATCTTATATTTCTGTATTCTAAGGCACTTTTTATTGTAGTAATCCAACTATCTTGGTCTTCCTATGGGTCTTTTTCCTGCAAACCGAGCAGAGAACACTTGTTTTACTAATCTTTCCTCTCCCATTCTGACCATACCACCTGAGATTAGCTCTACTAACACATTCCTGGATGCTAGCAATGTCAACTTCTTTCCTAATACAGTAAACTCTCGATTTAACAGACCCCAATTCAATGGACTTCGGATTTAACGGACATAATTTGGCAAATAAATAGAGATAATGAAATAATTAATAAAAATAAATAATACAATAGTTAATCGGAAGAGATTGGCGGTGTTTATAAATTGTGTCATCGGATACGTTCACATATATTCGTGATATTTCTTGCATACTCGTAATAGTTCACACACATGCATGTGCTTTGGTTCAGTAGCGTTGCTAGTGCAAAACACGTGATGTTCTGCACTAGCAATGCTACTGATATTAATCATTATTAATATCAGTTAATATGTCTGGGGTTAAAAGAAAATGAGTAAACTTGACGATAGCACAGAAACTTGAGTTAATAAGTTGGAAAGTGGTGCATCTGTTGCTCATGTTTGTTTGCGAACTTTACAGGGTGGAAAAACAAACAGTTTCGGACATACGCAAAAATAAAGAAAAATTTACTCAGTTTTTGCTAAAATATAATGTTGAGATTCCAAAAGTGGTTTCACTGTGGCAGATAAGAAACATGTAAAGTTGGCCAAACATAAGAATTTAGAAGGAGTTTACAAGTGGTTTTGTTCAACAGTGGTCTAGTGCCGTTGTTGTTCATGGTGTTGAACTAAGGTCGGCTGCTGAAAAACTGGCACAACATATGGGCATACAGTTCCATGCGAGCGATGGGTGGCTTGGAAGATTTCATAAACACCATGGCATTACGAACAGCCAAACATGTGTTGAAGTACTGAGCACCAATACTGAACAAGTTGAGCCCTTCAGAAAATACATCAATGAAGTCATTGAATCTGAGGGTCTTCAAAATTTATTTTTGTCTCAAGTTTAGAATGCAGATGAGACTAGCCTGTTCTATTATGCTGTTTCCGAAAATACCCTCGTGAACAAACATGAAATTAGCATGCCTGCAAAATAAACAAGGAGTGCATTTCAGCCCTACTTTGTACTAATGCCGAAGGTAGTTGGAAGAGCACGAAAGCCTTGTGCTTTGAATAATGTTATGAACCAGTTGCCTGTCATCTATTCCAGCTCAAAGAATGCATGGTTTGCAAGTGACATTTATTCCGACTGGTTATTCCATCACTTCATAGCTGAATTGCAAAACTACCAAGAAGAGGTCCTGAAAATCTCTCCTGAAGATGTAAAAGCTATTTTACTTCTTGATAATGCATCAGGAAGTAAAATAGCTTTCCGAGGTTCGGAAACCTCCGATTTCCATGAAACTTTGATGAGAGCTGGTGATAACATCAATGAGAATGACATTGAACAATGGTTAAACATCGACGAGGGCAACCCAGGCTACCAAATTCTCAGCCAGGAAGAGATTGCTGAATATGTTCTATGGAGCGATCAAGAGGTTGACAATGAGGAAGGAGGAGAAGAAGCAGTTCCAGCTGGTCTGAAACTATCAGTGGTTAGAGAACACATGGACAACATCATCTTGATCATAGACACATCTTCAGATCCAGAGGTGAATGCTCATTACGAACATTTTGGGCAATTTTGATCGCTAATTATTAAGAAACAGTATAAAAGTGGAAAGCAATTGAAACTCGATGTTTCTTTCAAGCCCAATCCTCAGTAAAATGGTATTTACATAAAAATGTCCTCATTAAAATATATTAATTGTTCTAGGAAAATTTGCTGTAAACATTTCACCATAAGAGATTTTGCAGTAATTTTAGTAAATAAGCAGTTAAATTATAAAATCATTAAAAAGGCAAATCTTTATTAACGCGAATGTCATCGATACATAACATAATGAAGTCATTTAAAAATTATGCAAATTAAAAGATGCTGCATAAATAATTAACTTTTTGCTGCAGATCGTATTGAAGCACTTGTCGCTGAAGTCTTGTATTAACATCGTTATACTTTTTCATTTCTACTGTGTCTCCTCGATTTGCATCACACTTTTCTTCTTTGCTAAACTTTCTTCTCTCATCAACTTAGCTATGAGTTTCCAGATACTTGGATGCATGTTGGTAATGGAGCTTTGCATTGCATTGCGGAACCCTTCTATACTGTTGTTCATTCTTGGCAAATATTCTGGCAAAGTGATTAAGAAAGAAAGAAGTAGCTATGGTTCAACTCTTTAAAGTTCAACTAAAGCACATGACCATAAACTTCTTATGTCAGAAAAGTTCATGTAGCAACGATGTGGACATATTTCAAAATGGGAAAACATACGCTTCGACTAATTTGTGTTTACTGTTTCTGAGGAAGGATCTAGTAATTTTTTTTTTTTTTTTTAAATTAACTTAGAGATGACAGCCAGTATAAAGAAAAGGCTAGTTCTTGCTGGTGATGTACATAGCAGAATAAGATATGAATCTCAGCTTCAGGTTGGAATACAGACGCAGCTCTATTACCATAAAAGCTTTGCTATTTTTTGTAAATTTTCATTTTAGTGATCTTTATATAACTATTTGGTTCATTTCTCTCCTACTTCATTCCCTCAAATTTATTAACATAAGGGAGTCAAATACTGACCCCATTATGTTAATATTAAGAATACAAGATCAGGAGATTTGACCCCTGATCACACACTTGTTAGTCATGCCTAACAATAATTGGGCATGACTTTGCTCTTGTGCTCGATTTTAATGGCTTATTAAGCCATGTTTTTAACTCCTGATAATATCAATAATATACATAATGAAATATTCTAGTATAATTAATATACAGCGGGCACTGACTACAGCAAACACCACTGCAGTCACAACCTATGTCCCATAGAACTAATAAAAGCTTACTATTACAAGCAGCAGTGATTCAAAATCTTCTCAGTAACAAACCGAATTTCTTAACAAATGATGTCACAATCAAATGACAAAAGTAATGGCAAGAAATCATTCAGAATGTGTTAGAATAAATATTACCATATATAATTAAAGGAAATGGCAGGCCCAAATGAAGAACACAGAACAATGCATGACAGAAAGAGTACAAATGCAAAACAATAATGTAAGGCATATAAGAAAGATAATTATGAATTTGTAAAAATGAAAATGCAGAATTAATGTTTAAATTTTTGAAATGTTAGCTTAAATTAATATCACTTACCTGAAATCTTCATAATTAACTAAATATGTGTAGACTGTATATCATTAAAATCAAAAATTACATATTCAAATAGTTTTTCACCTTATGATAAAGAATCTTTAAATAAAGAGATGCTACCCACACAAATTCATAACTTTTAATTAAACTTTCGATTAAAGAAATACTATATATTGTGCTACATTTCTTTAATTCACAGTTCTAAGATCAATATCAGTATCAGATTTATAGTATCAATTTATGCCAGTTAAAACTGGTGAAAAAGATATCCTTGATGTATGGAATAATTACTTCGAAAAATTGCTACACAAAACAATCAATGACAGCACAGTAGTAAAAAACACTCAATAGGCATGTAATCAGGAATACATATCCATACTTGTAGAAAAAGTCATCAAAAGCCTGAAATGTGGAAAGGCAACAGGAGTAGAAAATATTCCACCAGAAATGCCCAAAGGTCTTACAGTGGTTGTGTTAAATTATAGTATTGGTAATATAATATTATAACTGTGTTAAATTATAATGTTAAAATATAATATTGTACAAAATTTTCCACCTCTTTTGTTCTGCTATAATTGCCTTTTTTGAGTAATTATAGCCAATGTATTTAAAATAAGGGACACTCCTAAACAAAAACAGGCTATAATAGCCATAATTATAATAATAGTGTTTAAGAGGAGTAGCATGGGAATTTTCCTAGAAGCTATACCTAATTTATAATATTGGTTTATAATTTAATTGTTAATTGACGTCGACTGCACCATTCTAATATTCTACGTCTATTATCAACTTTTAATTTCAATCAACCGCACCTTTGTTATTCTTTTACACATGCACCTTAGGCCTAACTTACTTCTACTTTACTCAGTCATAACTATGATCTGCTTAAGATAGACCTATTAATCCCTTATAATCTTCTTTATGTTCCCGCTGCTAGTGAATGACCTTCGTTATTAGTCTATCCATGATAAACAGGTTACCAACTCTCAAGCTATGCAATTAGAAAAATTTATTTGTTTAACGACTGTGCCATTCTAATTTGTATATATAGCTTGAGAATTAAAGTATGGAACATGGGCAAGATCAAATTTAACATACACAATCTCTTATAGCTAGTAGTGTCAATTTTTAATCAAACAAGTTCACAGGTTCACTAATTTTTTGGGAGATAGTGCATTGGCAATAGATCAGGCAAGTTAGTTATATAAACAAAACATCTTATTTTGATCTTAGTATGAAACTGCAATTCACAATGTAAGAGGGAGAAAATCTCTTTCTCAACCTAGTCATATACTCATTAAGTGTAACATACAATTAACTTTCTCTTACAAAACACTTGCTTAACCCTTTATATTGTTAACTCATCTATATTTAACATAGTTATTCCTTATGTGCTAACTTAGCTAATTTCTGTTCATTCTATATACAAAATTTACATTAGTTTCCTTTCATGACCACAACTGTTTACTTAACTAGTTATTAACAATTTCCTGTAAGCACTTACACGCATAAATTCCAACAGTAAGCTTTTAAAACATTAACAAAATTTATGCTTACTTACAGTAGCCTTTATAGATACAGTCCAGTTAACATGAACAATTCTTCAGCTAGGTTTGCTTAACCTTGTGACCTTTTCCTGGAATACGACTGCTGACTAGATGATATGGCAGTTCTTCACTCTTGCAGTTGCTGGGAAATTTAGATAGATTTTTCTGTCGGAAACAGGAAATGAACTGCCGATGTCTTCCGCTATGCCCACGGATGGCTGTATGCTCCGAGCATATTGTTGCAATCTGGCTGGAGTTCCATCGATATACAGTCTCACCTTAACCACTAAACTCTGTCCACCAAAAGGGACCAGCACCAGAAGCCTCCAAAACTCAGGAAGGAGAGTGATAGAGTGATGAGTGAGAGTCTCCTAAATCCTCTATTCTCTATATTTTTAGAGCCCTCTCAGCCCTCTTAAATATCTTATCTCATTCTATGTAACCACATAATTGTTGCCAGGATCACCTACTGGCAAAGTGACGTCACATCGGCAGGCTCCGTGCAAGACACTATATCGTGGGTGCATATTTTTATTTTGCAAGATCTTGCGAATGTTTGTTTATGCGCAGTCATTGTTATAATCTCCAATAATCCTCTTTCCTTCATTTTACATGCAACAAAGATAATACAGCTTATCTTGCACTTTTACAGTAGAATTTAACATTCATACAATTACTACATAAATTCATATTTTATATATGTGGACACCTCTGTAAAATCGAACTTCAGAAATTTAATTAAATTTTTCACGAGAGATTTTACAGCTGCACTGCATAGTTCAGTAGGCCTGGACAGAGAGATAAATTCCAGATGATTGGAACAGAGCCTTCATAGTACCCATATATAAAAAGGAAAATAAAACTGAATGAGAGAATTACAGAGGTATTTCCCTACTCAGTGTTCCTGATAAGATTTATGCAAGTATACTTGAGAAACAGTTGAGAAGGATTGTGGAAGGGAAGCTTGGTGAAGAACAAGCTGGATTCATGCCAACTAGAGGCTGTCAGATTTTCACTTTACAATAAATAGTTGAAAAATCACAGGAATATAGCAAAGATCAGTGTTTAAGTTTTGTAGACTTGCAAAAGGCATGTGACGAGGTGCCAAGAGAAAACTAATCAAAATGCTACAGTTCTATCTATCTATTTCGTGTGGGGATTCAACAGACGTGAGCCCCTTCTTACAGGGAAGTATGGCACCACCTCAATCCTCCCCATTTTGATCTGGGCTCAGGACCGACATAGCTGACAATTCAGACCTATGGCTGGAGGGATTGTCTTAGGTATTCCTGACTGTATCCATGTGTGTTCATGGGGCCAGTTTGTGGGATGAAAAATCCCAGCTAAACTGGGGAGAAAAACCTTGCTGTCCATGCCCAAGAACAGCTAACTTGGCTATGTCTGAGAAAGATCCTTAAGCTCCTCATGTCAGGGACAGAAATTGAACCCAGGACACTCCTTTCCCAAGCATATGGTTGTGAAGCGCATAGCCACTCCACTAATGGCACAGACCATGCTACAGTTGTATGATGTCAATGGAGCATTATATCAAGCAATACCTAGTCTTTATTTCAGTTGTAAATCAGCAGTTAGAATTGAAGGAAGTGCAGGAAATAGGTTTCATGTTAAATCTGGTGTCAGACAAGGATGTATATTATCCCTTCTGTTATTTATTACCTATATGGATCACATTATGAAGGAAAGTGGTATTAAACCTGATATCAAAATTACTCTTTGCTTTATGCAAATGACGTTATACTTTTAATAAATCCAGTACAAGTCTGCGAGATTCGATGAATAAACTGAATAGCTGCCAGCAATAACAAGACAGAGACAATGAAAATATCAACTGCATTGTGAATGGAGAACCTATAGAACAAGTAAAACATTTCAGCTACTTAGGCACGATTTTTAGTGAAAATGGTAAATTAAATATGGAAATAGACAACAGAATCAATAAAGCTGGAATTGAAGGAAGTGAAATGAATAAATTTATATGGAATAAGAGAGAAATTAGTCAAAATACTAAATTAGCTATATACAAGACAGTGTTCAAACCAATTTTAACTTATGGATCTGAGAGCCGGGTCCCCAAATATGAGAGGCCTAAGAAAGATTAAAAGCATGAACAGATGGCATCAATGACAACATCATATTAAAAATTAGGAAATGTTAGTAAATAAAAATTTAGCAATATTAGAAAAGAACTTAACATTGTTAGCATCCAGAATGTGTTAGCAGAGCTAATCTCAGGTGGTAGTCACTTAAACAGAATGGGAAAG
The DNA here is from genome assembly GCF_054136105.1 of Typopeltis vanoorti. NCBI lineage: Eukaryota > Metazoa > Arthropoda > Arachnida > Uropygi > Thelyphonidae > Typopeltis > Typopeltis vanoorti. Next base: position 92,412,035 of record NC_143562.1, read on the forward strand.
AAAAGATCAGCAAAACAAGTGTTCTCTGTCAGGTTGGCAGGAAAAAGACCCAGAGGAATACCAAGATATAGGTGGATTAATACAGTGAAAAGTGCCTTAGAAGACTGAAATATAAGATCTGACAATGTTCGAATCTTGACAGAAAACAGATTGATTTGGAGGAAAATTGTAGATAGGAAGTTGGTAATGATGTAAGTTTTTCATGTACTATCATGTCCTGTACACACCTTGAGGGTAATATCAGCAATTTGATGATGATGATTTATGCCAGTTGTCTATTATTAGGCCACTGTCCAATTAGGAAGCTGACTTGCTCACATCAGCTGTGCCAATTACTCCTCTTCCTTCCCTTAAAGTGATGTTTATAATTTATGTTCCCTTCCTCTTTGTAACTGGAGATGACCAATTCTCAAGTTGACTGACTGCTGTGTTTTCAGTTTGGTATATAGTGCACATATTTAGTTTATTAAAAAGATTTCAGATAAGTAATATTCTGAAATTTAAACATTAATTCTGATTTTCATTTTACAATATATGAAACACTTTTAGTACCTTCTTTCTTATATAGCACCCATAATTTTTTGTATTCTGTATGATTTATAAACATGCCAATCCCTTGTGTTCAGTCATCACTGCACAACTTCCTATCATTTCCTTTGTTTGTGCATAGTTCCTGCCATATATGTCAATATATAATTTCCCACCATTTCTTCTATTTTCTTCCAAAAATGACCACATGTGTCAGGTGGTCATTATATCAATACAACATCAGAAATAAACATAAAATAGCTTAACTAGTTTTATGCACACACACACACACACAGGCAACTTTGTTAAGAGTGTGCTTATCAGAGTAAACAGCTAGAGACATAAGGTATCATGTTGAAAGTTTTTTTTTTTTTTTTCACTTGGTTAGACTATAATAAATTTAGTTTAATCCTTTATCCAAGTGTAAGCAAACAAAGTTTGCATCTGAAGTATCTTCAGGACTGAGGAAACTCATGGTAAAGGTAGAGCAAGCTCTCATCAATACTTATCTTAGTATCTCCCATGATGCAAAGCACATCTCCTTGCAGACATGTATAATGCTATGCATTAAGGGAAGGGCCACTACCCAGACCGGTTTCGTCCTTTCTTGAGGTCTTGTCAGTGGGAGCCAGACCCAGAGGTGGTGATACTAAGGTGGAAGTGATGGAGATTTGTTTGCTTACACTTGGATAAAGGATTAAACTAAATTTATTATAGTCTAACCAAGTTAAAAAAAAAAAACTTCCAGCATCTTTCTCTAAATTCAGAGTAATTTAATAATAATCTGGGTAGTAGCCCATCCCTTTTGGCAACTCGTATAGGTAAATATGACTTCTCCATTGCTTCCACCTTGGTATCACCCCCTCTAGGGTCTAGCTCCCACTGACAAGACCTCAATAAAGGTCGAAACAGGTCTGGGTAGTTGCCTTTCCCTTAATGCATAGCATTATACATGTCTGCAAGGAGATGCGCTTTGCATTATGGGAGATACTAAGACAAGTAGTGATGAGAGCTTGGTCCACCTTTACCACGAGTTGCCTCGGCCTTCAAGATACTTCAGGTGCAAACTTTGTTTGCTTACACTTGGATAAAGGATTAAACTAAATTTATTATAACATAATGTATCACAGTATAATCATTGCATGAAAATAGGTTGTATCAGCTAGTACTGTTGCATACTACAACATGATATTTACTTTTTTATAGCAAGAACTGCTAACATAAGATTTTTGACAAAGTGCAGGATCATGCATTCATTCTTACTGCATTGTGTGGAAGTGCATGGCATTTAAGCTTTTTTTTTTACATTTTCTAACAAATTCCTTTCTGTTTCCTGCTATTTACTTTGTTTTTTAGGAATGCAGTGGGGAGAAGAGAAAGGAGAGGTCAATCTTTTTTTTTCTTTCTTTCTTAAATTCAGTATAGTATACACTGCATAATAGCAAACTATTTCTACCGCAAGTGTCTATAAATAAATCAGCTAATGGCTTTTATTCCTGTATAGGTGAGGCCATTTTAGCCCTATCTAACTTTTGGAGACTGAGTGAACAGTTCAATCTCCACTGGTAGCCAAACAGAGATAGCTGGCCCAAGGCTATCACTAATTTAATTGGCACACAGCGAAGAGACAACTAACAAGTGCCATCTCATAGTCCTTAACACAATATTTTTAATTTCTGAAAACAGTGTGGGTTTCATGGTCGATTTTCTTGAGTTTATGGAACAAAAATCCCAAGTTTTTGGGAGAAAAAAATCCCCTTGCCCATGCCAGAGATCAACTAACTCAGGAAACAGTCGAAAAAAGGCTTAGAAAATGTTGCTTTAGTTGGCGACTAGATTTGAACCCAAGCACCGTGGAGTGCAAATGCCACGTCCACTGAGCTTCACAAGCAAGTGTCTCCTGTAATCATATTTGTCCCATTGAAAAAACAGATGAACAAAGGTAGTTATATTGAAAATTTGGAAATGAATATAACAACTGTGCTATAACTTAATAAAATTTGCTTTATTATGTCATTGAATGTTTTATCCTGCACAGTTATTCAAGTTCAGAATTGTAGAATTTACAACTCGTGTATGTACACACACACAGTTCACACTTCTGTGCAGTAACTTATAGAAAGATATCTTGAAAAGTTACTCTGGATTGCTAGGAAATTATGCCAGAAACTAAACAGAAGCAGAAGTAATAATTTTTCTGCAATCATTTTTTTCAACTACTGACAGCTTTCCAAAAACTACCACTATGAAATATTTAACCTTATTTACATATTGTAAAATATTTATTAAAAATTTTATGTACTCACCTATATCCAAGATTTGGCAGATTTAGGAACTCTTCCTCTAGCACCTTAAAATGGGCATTAAAGGAATCCCAATCAATGATTGATTGCTTATTTCTCATTGCAGCCTAAAATCATATAAATGCCCTAAATGCACTTATTACTAAAGTTAAACAGAAATAAAATTATTAAACCTATCTAATAAACAAAATTACTGTATGACATTTATTATCCATGTTTTGACAAACTCATTTAATGATATTTCCAGTATAACCTACAAGAACAAACACTAATAAAAAATCTTTTTGTAGAATTATGGAAGCAAACATGTTAGAGCTTATACTTTAATTAGAATAAAATAACACATTCAGACCTGTATAACAAGATCATCATGAGGATCTCTCTCTCTCTCTCTCTCTCTCACACACACACACACACACACACACACACACACACACACACACACACACACACACACACACACACAGGGATCCAAGTCACATCAGGATACTCTACAGTGAGCCACAGCAAAATTCTGACCATAGCATGACCTCCAGTGAGGGGGGGAGAATAGTAATAATTAAATGCATAAATATTATATATCAATAAAACTACCTCAGTGGCTGTTCATTTGGGTTTATTTAGTTTCTTATAATCCAGTTATTTAAGTTCTGTTTAACACCTGAGGATTAATGGCTCTGTATTCAGTATCAATTTCTATTCTTCCTGGTTCCTGTAATCAGTATATAGATTATTTATGCTTGGAAAAATATGAGTACTTTTCCAAATACTGCACAAGTTGCAGATGGGCCATCCAAATTCTTGGAACTTCTACACTATTAATTTTGTTATGATTGGGTTAATGGTTTAGCATCCCACAGATTACTTTGCATCAGTACCAAGTTTTGACACAAACAAATTACTGAAGGATCGAGGATATTAATTCTGTGGTGGTGCATATAATCAGAAAGGGCTGATTTTCCATAATGAAGGAATTTAATGTATCATATGTTTCTTTTCATTTTGAGACTGTACATTGTTTTACCTATATAGGATAAGTTACACGTGCACTGGTTCTGGTATAGATCTAGATGGACAAGAGAAGGAAGGGAATATTAGAGGAGATAAGTGCACTATTAATTTTTTGGTGGTTTAGATGTGGCCTTCATGTTATATTTTTGCAGTATTCTATTTTTTTTTCAATACTCCCCAAATATAAGGAATGGCTATAGGCTTATTGCAAATTTTTTTGATTGTTTTGTTTTTGGTTGCATTTTTGTGGATTGATTTTCATGTTGTAACCATTTTTTATGAACATTTTGGTAATTAATTGAAACTCATTGTGCAAAGCAAATTGTTAGAGCTCAATTTTGGGAATGCTAATGCCTCCTAGTTTTTGTGGTTGATAATGGTAGAAGTCTTTATATTAGCCTGTCCGTGTAGATAATAAAAGTGCTCTAACAAGGTAGTTTAGTTTGTCTCATTAATTCTACAAAATTAACTGATCCCCATGTAACCATGGAAGAAAGAACTACTAAAATTGTTTATTCAACCAGTTTTCAAAGCTGTATGACATACATCATCATGAATAAACTGCATTTTGAAAATACATATTAAAAGATTGATTTCTATAACATATTCAAAAATTTGTTTCACAGTGGAATATGGAAAACAGGACACTTCCTTTACTAGACATTCTGACCTCAATTATTTAGATCAAAACATACTATCCTTTGTGGTACAAAGAATATTTTAGAAAAAATATTCAGAAATAGAGGATATTTACATGCTACTTCACATCGTGATCCTGCCCAGAAGCAAGTCAGTAAGGCAAAGATAGAGAATGCACCTTATCAAGTGATAACCACAAAAGAGAACAGGAAATGGTTCACCACATCAAGGCACTGCTAAAGAATGATTATAATCTTAAAACTATATTATCGTATTATCAGTGTGAAACATCTGATGCTACCAAAACTTACTAGAATGCCACATATTGTATTCAACAGCTATGATCAGAAATTTAGAGACGCCATTGAAACGATAAGTTGTCTTATTTATTTTGAACCAACTATACTACTTAGTACAGATCAAAGGTGCTAAGAAATTGAGAACTATGTTATGAGACACATTATGGAGCACAGCTCAACCATACAGCTTTGTGTCTGGTATCTCAGCATGATGTTCACCATCAATTTAACTGCAGTTCTATATGTGGCAGTTTATTTTTTATGAATCAATCTGATACTATATTAAGTCTCTTCAAATTACATTTTATTCCTGATGATGTAAGCCACAGAGCATACGAAACTAGTTGAATAAACAATTTTTTATTAGTATTTTCTCCTTGTGGTTCATACTGTAAATAATATCAATAATTAAACCACAGAGGCATAACATCACCAAAAACTAATTTAAAACATTTAATGATGAACATTAACATTTGAGTCCTTAGTATGATGACTGAATTCAAATGAAATATAGCTGAACCATTATAAATCGTATAATCTTGAATCTGAATCAAGTGTTAAACATAATCAAAACATCGTACAGAAAAGAAATTTTGCAGCCATTTTGCTGAAACAACTGAGGTCATAATTATAATTCATCAGTGCAATTCTGACCCACTAATTATATCTCTCACCTCTGTCTCTAAGGCACCATGGACTTAAATATTAAATACAAATGAAATGTAATTTAAGTTATTAAATGGAATCATAAGTATAAACGATACAATGCAATTTTTTCACTGCTTTTATGATTCAGAATAATATCTATAATTTTAGAGCCAGTATATGAATAACGGGTGTTTCTTCATCACTTGGCAGATTTTCTTCATTAAGCCTACTTGTTATATCAAAGAGGGTCCTGTAACACTTTACACATGCTAAAGCAACACAAGAACTTCTTTCCTCTTTCCTTTGGTACGCCCTGTAAAGTCACTGTCAACATTTCCATCAGGAGAATTGTCAAAAGTCAAGACAGGCCACAACCTATGCCAGCATTTCTTAAGTGTTGATGATTGTACATTCTTCCAGTCAAGCACTGAACTAAAGCACTTCTTTCATATTAAATTCTTCAATAAATGTCTATACAAGCTTGAGCACTTACGACATCTAACAAAAATTTCATGAAACTTGAGTGATACTTTGCATTCACAGGACATACATTCCGTTGTCTTAGATAAGAGATGTAGAGTTTGATTTTACATACACATATTTAAACATATGTGTATTTAAAATTAAATAAATAAACATATATTTCTAATGTTTATTTATTTGTATAAAGATATTTCTTAGCTGTGAGGATGAGCTAAACGGTTATTCAGAACGAGAAGAATTTTGCAATCTTCTGGTAGACCTACATATGAGCAAGCGTGCCTGGGCTTCGGGCTTTTTTTTTTTTTTTTTTTTTAGGGGCCTCTAATCATTCTGCTAAGCTAAGGTGGCCTCATTCTAAGGATTCCGCCTTGCAAGAACATCATACATAAGTTAAGTTTAAAATAATCCTTTATTACTATGGAGGTCACTGAAGAGCACAATAGGCACATCATGCTTCATGAGTTCAAAAAGGCAACAATGCTATTAACACTGTGCATGAAGTGTATGTATGGCAATAATATTTTGAATGTGCAAAAGTGCCAGTAATAGTTCCAAATATTTTGACAGGAGGGGTTTTAGTTTGAAAGACTCCCCTCGTTCTGGATGCCCTCTCTCTCTCTCGATAATGACATGCTGGAAGCCGCTATTGCAAGAAATGCCAATGCAACTGTTGAAGATTTAGCAAAGATCTTAATTAATCATCATTGACATCCATCATAATTTGCAATAACTTGGAATAGTGTCTAAGCTCAGCAAGTGGTTTCCTCGTGAACTGACAAACAACAATCGAAGAGAGTGCATCAACATCTGCAATGCCCTTCATTCTCGAGAGGTTCAATTTCCATTTTTCAATATGTAGTCACCAGTGATGAAAAGTGGATACTTACAAAAAATGTTAAATGTTGAAGGCAGTGGGTTCATTCAGAGGAACAAGCTAAACCTTAGCTGAAATAAGACTTTTATCCTCAAAAGGCTTTGTTAAGCATTTGGTGGGATATGGTTGGAATTATACACTTTTTTGAACTCTTGCAAAAAACCAAACAATCACAGGTGAAGCATACTGTGAAAAACTAAAAGAAAAGAGGTGTTCTTTGGTCAATCGAAAGGGTGTTGTTTTTCACCATGTAAACATGTGTCCTCACAGTGCAAGAATCACCTGTACCAAGATTGAGGAACTCGGCTGGGAAAAGCTTCCACGTCTCCACCGTATTCTCCTGATTTTGCAACCCTCAGATTACCACTTATTTCGAAATTTGCAACATTTCATTAATGAAAAACAATACGATACATTAGAGGCTCTGAAACTGAGCCTATGCGACTTCTTGGCTTCCAAACCTCCTGAATTCTATAGAAATGGCATTATGAAGCTTTCACAATATTAGAAGAGCATTACTGATTCAAATGGAGAATATATACTTCATTAAATTAGCAAGTGATTTATCTTTTATATCCTTTCAAAACTTAATGCTAAAAACAACATAGTCTGGGTTTCCAGACTATGCAAAAAATAAATAAATTAATTAAATAAAACAAGAGATTCCTTATCTGTTTCCAACCTCAGCACACATGTGTTATGGCAGTCCTGAGACTGCATACAATGGAAGAGGAGGAGGAAACTAAAAACCCTTTGGGAGCTATTGAACTTACAGATATGAATTAACGGGAAATTTGTTTATCTTTCAGGAAGATCTGTTTCTGAATTGCTAGGTTTCAAGTTTTGTTATTATTGTGCAGCAAACACTTTTCTGAGGATCTCAAAAATCACTATTTGATGAAAGTTTTTAAAATTTTTGATAAAATCAATTTATCATTTAAATGCTGATTAATGCACTATAACAGGGATGGGCAAGTTCTTTGGTAATAAGAGCTGCATATAATACATTTTTGAATGTTCAAGAGCCACAGAAAATGTTATTTTTAATTGTATTTATAAATAATAAAAAATACAACTACATAGTAGTCCTACTCACCAAAGAAGAATATGTTTAATCTCTACTCGTTGAAGGCTTTGATTGATTCTTCATTTGCGCAGTTAATAGTTTAAAATCTGGCTGGTAGGATGTCAAAGCTGTTCTAAGAAGCTCGGAAAGGTGGCTGTTAGTGAGAATAGCACAATGTTTTGACTTGGCAAATTTCATTACAGAGAAAAGAGATTCACAGCAGTAAGTTGTCCCAAAAACAGATTAGTCAGAAGCCAGTTTTCTGAAGATTGGGATACTTTGCTTTTGGGATTTGTTTCCAAAAATCAGTTACAGATGAGCTTTTATATACTAGTTTCAAACCCACATCTTCCTGCAGCTCAATAAGCTCTGTCTCTATTGAAGCAACATCCACGGTAAAAGGTGCAACAACAGGACATCCATCATTGATGACATCAATCACAAAAGGATTCACAAGAAATTCAAAACATGGCTTTAACTATTTTAGTTTCTCAAACCTATTCTCAAAATCATTATAAAGTGTTTCTAAGTTTCCTTCGTATTGTTTCAGTTAAAATCGTCCTCCCAAGAAATTGGTTAAACACTAATTTCTTGTTCGTATTTCTCTTTTATACTCTTCTGTTGCTCAGTCATTTTAAACAAGGATTTTATAATTTTCACTAAAATCAATCATTAATCTTTATTAATCAGAAAAGTACTTATCTACACTAAAATTCACTAGTTATGTTCCGCTACCACCACAAGCACGTAACTTCTATGTACTGCATGAAGAGTGATGACGTAGAGTCCAGGCAACAGAGGCGGTGAGTAATGCAGCGATCATAGTAGTCACTTTTAGAACTAATTTTGGCTGGAGCGACACAGGCCATAAAATGTCAAAACACTTTTTACCAACCAAATACAATAATAAAATCCACATTAACAACCCTTTTGACTGGTATCATTTAAAAGCTAAAAATGTAAAATTTCAAAATATATGTTTTTTACTTATCTTTAAAGCATTTACGAAATAAAATATTCTAATATTAGTACACACTGTACTACTATAGATTATTAATATAAAAGTTTAGAAAAAATGGCAATGAAAACCAGTATTGTCTTGGGAGCTGCAGTTTGCCCACCCCTGCACTATAACCTGAATAAATTTTCTTTATTTTATTTTATTTTCTTGCCTGAATATTTCTTTACTGCAGACTTAATTCTAGTAAAAACAGAATTAATGCAAGTCACTGAACATATTTGTCACTGAACTGTCAATTCTATGTAGCTATGGTGAAATTATATAAAAAAATATTATATTATGAGATTATATAAAATGATCCTCAATAAAACTGCATAATATGCAAGTAATTCAATATTAACATATATATATATATATATATATAATTACCCACCTGCTTATGGCTGAAATCAGCAATCAACTTTTCAGCTTCTTTCCAAAGATATGATATTACCCTCATTTCATCATTTAGCTTCTTCATTGCAGAACTAGTAGCACTAGAATGTTCTTGGTTCACATTTTCTAACCTATGATGAAAAATTAAAAAAGTTTGGGGGGGAGGGAACAATTAGCATGTTTATCTTAAATCTACAGGGATAGTTCTTCACAACATACATCCTGTTAGCAATATCTGAAGGCAAGATTTGAGATATGACAGAAATACTTGATCTTATTCCTGTACACAACAGGACCAAATGTTTCTATTTTAATAACAATTTAAACCAAAATCAATGCTTATGTTAATATTATGTGAATAGCTTTTCTGTGTAAGAATCAAATACCATGCACTCATGATACTATCTTTAAACAAATGTAAGTAATCAATTGTTTTTTTTTCCACTACTTTATGTGATACATACTTAAACAAAATATAATTATAATACAATATGCATGGATATGAAACAGCAGAGCACAGTAGTACTGATAAATTTTTAATAACCAACTTGCAAAAAAAAAAAAAAAAAGAGAGAGAGAGTTTTATCAGCAAACATCTGCTTAATTTTACCTAGGTTGCTTCTTCTTAGTATAATGACCTTATTAAGTTCACAACAATTCTAGAAATGCAAAACTTTTTACAACATTGAGCATGGGAATGCTACTACCTTAAGAACTGGCCCTTGCAAAATTAAGTGGATGTTTGTTGAAAAATAATATTCCTGTAAAATTGACAGAGGAGATAATCACTATCATAGAGTACATAATAAATTTAGTTTAATCCTTTATCCAAGTTTGGCAACTCCTATAGGTAGAGATGACCTGCTAATGCTTCTGCCTGCTATCTCCACTTGGGCCTGGCTCCCACTGAAGAGACCTCAATAAAGGTCGAAACTAGTCTGGGTTGTGGCCCTCCCCTTAATGCATAACATTATACATATCTGCAAGGAGATGTGTTTTGCATTATGGGAGATACTGAGATAGGAGTGTTGGTAGCTTGCTCCACCTTTGCAAGGAGTGCCCTAGTGTTGTACCACCTTACCCCAGTCCTGAAGATACTCTCAGGTGCAAACTTTGTTTGCTCACACTTGGATAAAGGATTAAACTAAATTTATTATACTCTAACCAAGTGAAAAATAAACTTTCAACATCATAGAGTACAGTATAGGGAAGAAGCACAAAGAGTGCTGAAATAACCATGTCACCCCTTGATGGATTTTCTGTGTCACATATACAAGCTCATTGCCCAAATTCTGCTAGCCATTTGTAAACTAAGTATATACTACTCTACAGTTTATAGCCATTGTTGATTTAACAACCATCTCACAAAATTCTCCAAAATTTAGTAACAAGCCAGTCCGAGCTGGCTCCAGCACACAAGTGGATGTAAATATATGAAATAAAGAACACTACTCTTAGCCATCTAATCAGTCATTAATGATATCTGTTTCCCATTTTTATCATAAGCTCCATTCTAACTTGCATGCAGATTCTTTTCATGTCTACACAAGTTACGTGTCTTGTTTAGGAGTTATATTGCAGGCATCACAAATTAACATAATACAAAGAAAAAAGTGAACAATATATTTAAAAGCCTTTTAGTTTGAAATACATAACAATTAAATAAATTATTACCTTTTTTGTGTGTTATGATGTTAATTTGTAAAACCCAATAGCACAAATATCTCTGAAACAACAATTATGCAGAAAGATATTATGTGCAGTGCTTTACTCTTAAGCTAGATTATTGTGGCAAAAACATTTTCATCTGGTTAATTATTATATTCTGTATTAGTCGAAACAAAGTTTAGAATAATTTCCATATATGCTGGTAGTACTACATGGTAATTAGGAAAGCATCTATAGAGTTCTTCTGAACATTTTTTAATATTTATGTGATGTCTTGAGTGTGAGAAAATGATACACCGATCCTTATTTTTACTAACAACTAGCTAATCATGGTATAAAAAAATGCACATATATTTCACATGCATGAAATCTGTTTCTGCTGTATCAACTTAGTAGGCAAGAAATACAAATCTGAAGTAATAATCACTATCCCACTAAATTTCTGAATGCTTATTCCAGATCATTTCAAAATAAGCAAAAGTTTGTTTTTTTAAGAATTTGTTTTCCAGTTCAAAGTTGGTTGTAATAAAAATAAATTCCACACATAAATTTTAAGGCATTATTAAAACATGGCTTTATAATCAACATTAACAGCACATTAAATTTTACTTGACAAGAAAATATATTCTTGTTTTCATTCTTTTTTCACTGAAGTGTGAGCAGATAAATGTTTGCACTTGAAATTTCTTCACAACTAGGCTATCTGTATACAAGACAGTTGATTTTACATCAAATTGCCCTTGCATTCCATAATACAGAGCGCATTTCCTCTTTCCCTTCCTTAGCATCTCTAATATCATCCATTATAGTGAGAGTCACCATCCAGACTGGTTCTGATCTTAAGGTCTCATCAGTAAGATCTAAATCCAGGAGATACTGAGATAACAGTTAAATGAAAGAAGCTGTATGTACATAGATGTTGCAAATGGTGCGTCACCTATTCATTACAAAACCAATAATAACTGGAATTATTACAATATATATTTAGTTATAAGATAGTTACAAAAGTTGGCAAAAATATAACAGCCAAAGTAAAATGCTACGAAGCCAGGTACATATGAGTCTGTTAACCAAGTGTGTTCTCTAGGCAGTGTGTTTTTTCAGGATAATAAGTCCAAGCTTTCAGGAGGAAACCTGACATCTCTATTTCTTAACCCCCCCCCCCCCCCCCCTCCAGTGACAAGAAGCCTATAGAAGTTTCTTCTCACGAGCAAAACATGTGCTAGAATAAGATAGAAAAGATTAGAATGAATAAATATGAAAGGCATGTAAGACACAAAAATAAGATGTGGGAGAAACGCAAGTGAGAAGTATGGCATGGATAATATTAAGAATTTCACTTCTGAGGCTTCTATACATGGGAAACACATTATTGTTTTTTAAGTCTGGTGTATAAATTCCATATTTACTTTTTATTATCAGAAGAGGAAATTTAAAAAAAATTGATGACTGAGTTATGCAACAAGTAAATAAATGGAAAGCATAAACACAAAGTCTTTGAAAAAAGACTGACAATGGAGAGAATGCTATCAATATGAGCTGTATCACAATGGTTAGTAAAGTGATGAGAAGAGCATCTGAGATCTGTGTGTCAGGTTTTTATTGAAAGATGACCATACCTGATGTAGGGGCTCGTATCTTTCTTCTGCCCAGATGTTTGTTGGCTGGAGTTGGAAAGAAATGAGAATCAGGGGAGTAGCATATGAAATGAAGAAAACTGACTATGGTGTAATGCACAGGTTCTATGAAAGGAAGTTTTGATTAATGAAAGAGCAGTCCATGCTCAGATGCATAGATTTATTTTATTTATTTAGCATATGATAAAAATACAAGAAAACTGATAAGTAAAACTATATACAGATGCACAGATTAATGAAGATGCAGAAGTTAATAATTTCATCCCATCTTGACATCCTCAATCTATGAATCTGTATATAGTTTTACTTTTTTTTTTTTTAATTTTACACATATGCTAAATAAATAAATAAAATAAAACTATGCATTAATCTGAATATGGGCCACTCTTATTATTCGGTTCATAGTTCATAGATCCATGCCTTGCACTGTAATTAATTTTCTTGATTTTACATGCTATTATAGTTCAAACTATTTCCATGTTTTAAACTATATGTAAGGAGGAAACTTGAGCAAGGAACTGTATAACTTCATTTAAGAATACACTATCTAAAGCTGCTACGGAGTCAAAGCTTATTCCTTATAGGGAATAATAGAAATTTAGTTACAACACTAAACCATGTACAAGACAGTATTCAAACCAATTTTAACTTATAGATATGAGAGCTGAATTAGAAGCAAACTAGCTGATCAAAGATTGGGGTGGGAGTAACCTAATCTTGTTTCATTATTCTACCCTTCGCCTTTCCCCCAAAATTTCTACCTTTCACCTTTTTCCCAAAGAATTCACAGCCCCCCCCTTAAAACCCATGTTTTAAATTTCACATACCTTGTGTCTTATCCACAATTCTCCCACATCTCCACATTTCCAACCCCACCCCCCCTCCTTTCAGTCATACTTCAGTAATATAACCATATACCAGATGCTGCTCAATAAGAACACAACCAGGAACATCCTACAAAGGTATGTCTAAAATTATTCCTTCCTTATATTATTCATATATCTATATCTTTAAAACATCAGTAATATCCTAAAAATTGAGTAAAAAAGCCAATGACATCATAAAAGGAGTACTCCTAAACAAAAATAGGCAAAAGTCATAAAAATTAATATTTATTTAGAGGAGTAACAGGGAAAATTTTTCAGAAATAATATCTATGTCTAATCTATATTTTAATGATGCAGATTATACTTAACGTAGGACATAACACAGGAATTACCTCCATACAAATGCACTGCAATTAATAGCTTTGGTAACATTTTTTTTTTTTTATGTGACTACACCCATGAAAGATCTTTTGCAAATGAATAGTATATTAGTAACATAAGGGGAAAAATAATTTATCTATTTTTTCTTTATTAATTTTATATTTTTTGTATATTTCTATTAATTTTTTACGTAGTTTGGAACCCTATTTTAAAGACCAAACTGAGACCAAACTGTATAACTGAGAGGAGACCGCCACATAGCCTTTAAAGGAATGCAGAGAACCGACCAGGGCTTCTGACCTAATGTCCAATCCTCACCTTCTCGTGGTGCACCCTGTTGGGTATCTACCTGGATACTGAACAAACAAGGATGGGCTGGCAATTTGGGATTTAGCCGACCAAATTATATTCTTATTGGTTAAAGCAAAATAAAAAAATGATGGTACAACATGACAAAATTTCATGCCAGCTGGGGAGTCGCCAGGTTAAACAAGGCCACCGTTGTTTTCGCCAGGAAACCAGGGCAAACAGCAAAAAGTCAGCTACTGGAATAAATCTGAAAACACACCTCAACTCAACATCACCAGAGTTAAAGATCGGTACTATCAACATAAGAAGTCTGAATGGCAAAGAAATGGCGCTAGCTGAGGAATTAGATAAGTACCACATCAACATAATAGGGGTGACTGAAACAAAAAAGACCAAAACTGGTGAGATCTTTCTGAGCAATAAATATAAAATGTTATATTCAGGCAATCACAATCAAGGAAAAGAAGGAGTAGCCATAGTATTCAACACAAAATATGAGGCTAATCTTCTTGAATGGCAGTCAGTCTCAAGTAGAGTAATGTGAGCAAATATGAGAATGGGGAACTGGACAATGAGACTTATTTGTGCCTATGGTCCCACAGAAGGTTCTACTAAGGTATGAGCAGAGGAATTTTTTTAGGCTTTAGAAAAAGCAACTGACACAATGAAAAAGGAAAAGTTGGTCCTTGTTGGGGATCTAAATAGCAGAGTAGGAAATGATTATGAGACATACAAAAATATTTTGGGAAAATTTCAAGAAAAGAGCAAAGCTAATAATAATGACAAATATCTGTTGGATTTCTGCTCAGGACATGCATTGGTTATTATTAACACCATGTTCCAACATAAAAATGTGCACAAATTCACATGGAGAGAAGAGGCAAGGAATAAGAAAAGTCTCACTGACTATGTTATTGTTGATAGTGATGTTTTCTCCCTGGTGCAGGACACCAGAGTGTACAGGAGATTTGAAATTGGAAGTGATCACTATTTAGTCTTGAGCAGGATAAAATTGAATTTCATATTGAAAAGAATAGCATGTAAGAAAGTTTTAAAGCAAATAAAAGTTGAGCAGCTCTCAGATGTGAACTGTAGACTAAATTACACAAAGATTATTCAAGAAAAAATGAAAGAGTTTGAGAACAGGAACCAAACCTTGGAGATTCAGCGCAAGCCTTGAAGAAAACACTCGTTGATTCAGCCAGAAAGCCATGTGGTGAGGTTGTCTGCAAGGATAAAAAAATCATAACTCCATGGTTGACACAGGAAGTTAAAGAGGCAGTGAAGGAAAAGAAGAAAGCATATCAAAAGTTCTTGGCAAATAAGTCAGCTTGTGTTCTTAGAGAATACAGAGACAAATGTAAGAAAGCTAAACAGTGTGTAAAACTAGCTAAACAAAAGTCATGGGAGGACTTTGCAAGAACATAGAAAATAAAATATCAAGAAGGTGGCAAAATATTCTGGAGGTTGTTGAAGCTTAGAAATGGAGGAAAGTGCTGTAAAAGGAGTTAGAGATGATAAAGGTGACATGAAAAATGAAGAAAAAGATATCCTTGAACTATGGAGTAATTACTTCGAAAAATTGCTCACTGAAACAAGCAGTGATAGCACAGTGGTAAAAAACACTCAACAGGCATACAGTCAGGAATACATATTCATACTTGAAGTAGAAAAAGCCATCAAAGGTTTGAAATGTGGAAAGGCAGCAGGAGTAGATGATATTCAACCAGAAATGCTGAAGTATGGTGGTTTAAAAGTCTTACAGTGGCTACACTGCATAGTTCAGAGGGCCTGGACAGAGGGACAAATTCCCAATGATTGGAGTAGATCTCTCACAGTACCCATATATAAAAGGGAAAATAAAACTAAATGTGAGAATTACAGAGGTATTTCCCTACTGAGTGTTCCTGGACAGTTACAAGACAGTATTCAAACCAGTTTTAACTTATGTATCCGAGAGCTGGGTCAGAAGTAAAACACTTGACCGAAGACTAAAGACTGCAGATATGAGAATCCTGAGAAAAATTAGAGGCATGAACAGATGGCATCAATGGCAATATCATATTAAAAAAGAGGATATCAGGAAAGAACTTGATAATGTCAGCATCCAGGAATGCGTTAGCAAAGCTAATCTCAGGTGGTATGGTCACTTAAACAGAATGGGTGAGGAAAGATTGGCAAAACAAGTGTTCTATGCCAGGTTGGCAGGAAAACAACCCAGAGGAAGATCAAGATATAGGTGGATTGATATGGTACAAAGTGCCTTAGACGATAGAAATATAAGATCTGATAATGTTGTAGTCTTGACAAGTAAGAGACTGATCTGGAGGAAAATTGTAGATAGGAAGTTAGTAATGATGTAAATTTTTCATGTAGTACTATCATATCCTGTACAACCCTTGAGGGTACATGGCAGGAATTTCATGATGATGAACATGGAACTTTTTTCAAACACTTCAGCCCTCCAATAAGCAAGGTGATGATTTCACAACAGACAATGAAATTCATCTCCTACCCGAAGATAATCACAAATATCCATGCCCACAATGGGATTTGAAACTCAGAGGCTACTTTTAGTGAGTGGATATGTTAACTACTTGGTCACCAAACTGGATACTCATCAAATCTCGTGTAGTGGAGGCCTGAAGTGGCTTCAGAAAGTATCATTAGTATATTTCTCTATTTTACAGGGATTGTTGCCATTAGATAAAAAAAAAGTGTGGATTGATAATCAAGAGCTGTGGCATGATAAATTTCAGTTTCATTATCAGTATTAAATAGATATGATAATATGAAAGTGGCCAAGAATTGATGTAGTTATTTAAAGCGATAAATATGACTGACATTAGCTTACTATTTGTTTACATCATAGCAGAGTGATTCCAAAACCAAAATTGATTTCTTTATTACATAGAAGATTTTAGATGCAAAATGCAAGAAAATTAAAAAATTATAACATTTTTGATAAATTACAAGAAGTTATTTACCTTTGGCAAAGGCACATGATGACAGTGATATTGGCAAACATTGGAGTGAAGAACTGTATGTTAAAAGGCAATTCACAAGATGTTATTCAGCATACTGACTGGCAATGAGAGAACACTAGCTAATAGCATTTGAGAGAGATGAGAAAGGATGAAAGAGAGCAAAAGGATGAAAATTTTGAATATTATGGCATAATATGGATCCTGACTTTCCATAAAATTAAGAAATAAAACTGAAGTTTTATTAAGAAGTGCATGGACATAGCCTTTTAAAGGCAACTGATATGCTTTTAAAATACTCCTCCCAGAATTTCTTCATTTTAATTGATGAAAGCAAACTGTTGATATTTCCTATCTTAAACAGTTTTAATATACATGACTTGCATGTTTATACAAGAACGTAATTTCCCTTATTATACAAATGGAATATCTCAACTACTACTAGAAGGTAGGGCTATTATGTTTCTTTCATTGTATTCTCTCTCATTAAAGCAAAGAAAGAATGACTAGGGAAAAAAAAAGTTAAAAAAGAGAAGGAAAAAACTAAGAACAAACTTCACACTGATTTTCAGTACAGGGATTAACGTGTTATCTGCTTTGTGTGTTGTATTTAGAGGAAGAAACAGTTTTAAACTTGCATGAATTTTTCTTGGAATAAGGTTTTCGTGATGGATTAATGTGATTTTTTTTGGCTTATGTGTTTCTAATGGAATTAATTAATTCCATTAATTCTAACATATTGCTTTTTACACACTTTAATCTGAATGAGTGCGAGTGATTTCAGTATTATTAATTAGCAGTTCAATAACTTGCATAGATATGTTCACTATGAGTTTGTATAAATTAAAGTAAATATCATCATCATCAAATTCCTGCCATGTACCCACAATGATAGTACTACATGAAAAAATTATATCATTACTAACTTCCTATCTACAATTTTCCTCCAAATCAGTCTGTTACTTGTCAAGACTCCAACATTATCAGATCTTATATTTCTATCGTCTAAGGCACTTTGTACCGTATCAATCCACCTATATCTTGGTCTTCCTCTGGGTCGTTTTGCTGCCAACCTGGCAGAGAACACTTGTTTTGCTAATCTTTCCTCGCCCATTCTGTGTAGGGGACCATACCACCTGAAATTAGCTCTGCTAACGCATTCCTGGATGCAGACAATGTCAAGTTCTTTCTTGATATCCTCGTTTTTAATATGATATTGCCATTGATGCCATCTGTTCACACCTCTAATCTTTCTCAGGACTCTCATATCTGCAGTCTCTAGTCTTTGGTCAAGTGTTTTACTTCTGACCCAGCTCTCAGATCCATAAGTTAAAACTGGTTTGAACACTGTCTTGTATACAGCTAATTTAGTGTTCTGACTAATTTCTCTCTTATTCCATATGAATTTATTCAATTGACTTCCCACCATACCAGCTTTGCTGATTCTGTAGTCTATTTCTATATTTAATTTACCATCTTCAGTAAAAATCATGCCTAAGTAGCTGAAATGTTTTACTTGTTCCACAGGTTCTCCATTCACAACACAGTTGACATTTTCAGTGATTCTGCCTATTTTCATTGTCTTTGTCTTTTCATTGCTGACCTTCATACCATATCTATTACAACAGCTATTCAATTTAGTCAGAAAATTTTGCAGACTTGTAGCGGATTTATTTAGAAGTATAACATCATCTGCATAAAGCAAAGAGCTGACATTAACATCTCCAATTTTGATATCATGTTTAATACCACTTTCCTTCATAATAAGATCCTTATAGATAATGAATAACAAAGGGGATAATGTACATCCTTGTCTCGCACCAGATTTAACATTAAACCATCTTCCTGTACTTCCTTCAATTCTAACTGCTGACTTACAACTCAAATAAAGACTAAGTATTGCTTGATATAATGCCCCATTGACACCATATAACTGCAGCGTATTGAATAGCTTCTCTCTTGGCACCTTTTCATATGCCTTTTCCAAATCAACAAAACTTAAATACAGATCTTTGTTATATTCCCATGCTTTCTCGACTATTCATCGTAAAGTGAAGATTTGATCCTGACAGCCTCTGTTTGGGCTGAATCCAGCTTGTTCTTCACCAAGCTATTCTCCCACAATTCTTCTCAACCGATTCTTCTCAAGTATACTTGCATAGATCTTGCCAGGAACACTCACTAGGGAAATGCCTCTGTAATTCTCACATTCAGTTTTATTTCCCTTGTTATATATGGGTACTGTGAGAGCTCTACTCCAATCATCGGAAATTCGTCCCTCAGTCCAGGCTTTCTGAACTATGCAGTGCAGCCACTGTAAGACTTTTATATACACCATACTTCAGCATTTCTGGTCGAATATCATCTACTCCTGCTGCCTTTCCACATTTCAAGCCTTTGATTGCTTTTTCTACTTCAAGTATGGATATGTATTCCTGACTGCATGCCTGGTCAGTGTTTTTTACCACTGTGCTGTCATCACTGCTTGTTTCATTTAGAAGTTTTTCAAAGTAATTACTCCATACTTCAAGGATGTCTTTTTCTCCTGTTTTCATGTCACCTTTATCATCTCTAACTCCTTTTTACAGCACTCTTTCCTCCATTCCTAAGCTTCTTCGACAACCTCCAGAATATTTTGCCATCTTCTTGATATTTATTTTCTATATTCTAGCCAAAGTCCTCCCATGACTTTTGTTTAGCTAGTTTTACACACTGTTTAGCTTTCTTACATTTGTCTTTGTATTCTGTAAGAGTAAAAGCTGACTTATTTGCCAGGAACTTTTGATATGCTTTCTTCTTTTCCTTCACTGCCTCTTTAACTTCCTGTGTCCACCAGGGAGTTCTGAATTTTTTATCCTTGCACACAACCTCACCACATGCCTCTCTGGCAGAATCAATGTTTTCTTCAGAGTTTGCCACTGAATCTCCAAGGTTTGATTCCTGTTCTCAAACTCTTTCATTTTCTTTTCAATAATCTTGCTGTATTTTAGTATACAGTTCACATCTGAGAGCTGCTCAACTTTTATTCGCTTTAAAACTTTCTTACATGTTATTCTTTTCAATATGAAATTCAATTTTATCCTGCTCAAGACTAAATAGTGATCACTTCCAATTTCAAATCTCCTGTACCAGGGAGAAAACATCACTATCAACAATAACATAGTCAATGAGACTTTTCTTATTCCTAGCCTCTTCTCTCCATGTGAATTTGTGCACATTTTTATGTTGGAACATGGTGTTAGTAATAACCAGTCCATGTCCTGAGCAGAAATCCAACAGATATTTGCCATTATTATTAGCTTTGCTCTTCTTCTCCAAATTTTCCCAAAATATTTTTGTATGTCTCACAATCATTTCCTACTCTGCTATTTAGATCCCCAACAAGGACCAACTTTTCCTTTTTCATTGTGTCAGTTGCTTTTTCTAAAGCCTCAAAAAATTCCTCCACTTCTACCTTAGTAGAACCTTCTGTGGGACCATAGGCACAAATAAGTCTCATTGTCCAGTTCCCCATTCTCATATTTGCCCACATTACTCTACTTGAGACTGACTGCCATTCAAGAAGATTAGCCTCATATTTTGTGTTGAATACTATGGCTACTCCTTCTTTTCCTTGATTGTGATTGCCTGAATATAACATTTTATATTTATTGCTCAGAAAGATCTCACCAGTTTTGGTCTTTTTTGTTTCAGTCACCCCTATTATGTCGATTTGGTACTTATCTAATTCCTCAGCTAGCTCCATTTCTTTGCCATTCAGGCTTCTTACGTTTAGTACCGATCTTTAACTCTGGTGATGTTGAGTTGGGGTTTGTTTTCAGATTTGTTCCAGTAGCTGACTTTTTTTGCTGTTCGCCCTGGTTCCCTGGCGAAAACAAAGGGGGCCTTGTTTAACCGGGCAACGCCCCAGCCGGCATGAAATTTTGTCATGTTGTACCATCATTTTTTATTTTGGTTTAACCAATAAGAATACAATTTGGTCGGCTAAATCCCAAATTGCCAGCCCATCCTCGTTTGTTCAGTATCCAAGTAGATACCCAACAGGGTGCACCACGAGAAGGTGAGGATTGGACATTAGGTCAGAAGCTCTGGTCGGTTCTCTGCATTCCTTTAAAGGCTATGTGGCGGTCTCCTCTCAGTTATACAGCTTTGACCCTTAAGCACTTTAGAGGAATTTCTGACCCCAGCAAGAATAATTAAGTTAAGGTTTGTTGCAGTTGAACACTTTAATCTGAGACCATGTACTCCTTAAGGGCAAACACACAAAAATAAAAACATCACCTGCCACCTCATTACCAACTATTATATAAGGACTCGTTTTGGACTAGGTAATGATATGACTTTATGTTTCATGCAATGTGTGTAGGTTTACTAAAATCGGAAAAAGATGGTGAACCATTTGCGAAACATGACTAATGTGTTGAAGAAGAACAGGCAGCTTTTCGATTTTTTTATAGTGAAGTTGAAAAGCCATAAAATGCATATAGTATGCCTTGGCTATAGGACCAAATAAAACATAATAGTGCGGCAAGACTAAATGAGGGAATGTAGCTGAGTTGAGAGATTTTCTTAAGTGTTCTATATATGAAAAGTGAATGAAGGAGATGATTCACTGCAGTTCCTCCTAGTTGTTTGTATATAACTCAAATCCATAAAAGTCAAGGACTTTTATGGATTTGAGTTATGTGGATTTACAGATATGCAGTTACAGCACTTTGACTAACTATTAGGCCATCTATCATGGGCCACTTTGTGTACATAATAGATGGCTAAATTATAGAGTCAAAAGACTTCAAATTTAACATAGGTAAAAATGGAGGATATTATGAATCCAGTCATATTTTATAGCCAACTGTAAAAAAAAAATTACAGTTATATAGAAAGAGACTGTTAAGTTTCTTTTTATGAAATACAGCTGGATTCATAATATTCTCCCTGTTAATATGGAGTAGTTAGTGTGTTCGCTCTCCAATTAAGAGGCTGCGGGTTTGAATCCTGCATGGTTCGCCATGGGCATGGATTTTGCGATTGTCTGTGGAAATACTAGTGGTGGTGGTGGTCAGCTGTAGATGGCATTGGTGTAGTTGCAGTCAGTTGGTGGATTGTGAGTGGTAGAAGCAGAGTTGTAGAGTAGTTGCCCTTCCTCGATGAGTCTTTGGACTCCCTGGAGGTGACAAATAATAATAATAATTAACAGATGGTTTCGTATTATTAATAATAATATAACAGTAGTAATGACTATCAATTATGCTGATGCATAATTGATAATGTCATTTGTTTGTTTCTGCCTTGAGTGCAAATTGGGTCTCTTATTAATGAACCTAGGTAAGTACTTACTGTAAACAAAATATAAACCTTATATGTCTGAGAAACACTGATATATATTCACAATGATAAGAAAAGACATAACTATGGAGACTAAAAGTACAAATTATTAAACATGGAAAAAAGTTCTCAGACATAATTCATTTATTTGGTAAACAGGTGATAACTATTAGATCTATTATAAAAGATAAAGTTTGCATTATGCAGCATATGAAAATTCAACCAATGTAATCCACAATCACTTCGAAGAAAAGAAGCATATTAATAGAAGAAATGGAAAAATTATAAGCGACATGCAACAATGAATGCAGCTAAGTCTTATTCTTATACAAAAGAAAATCCAATGCTATTTCATACTGTAAACTGATTTATGATGAGGAGAGAGGGAAGGGGAAAAAAAAAAAAACTGCAGTAATGTGGACCTGTATACAGGGGATCCTCGAGTTATTTCGGAGATCCGTTCCTACGGACTGATGCAAGGCGATTTTCGATGCAAGTCAGAATTACCATAGGCTAAGTTACTTACCTAACCTAAAACACCCTAAAGTCTCCTTTTCTTGAATTAACACGAGGCTAATTGGGATATGGCGTTGATGCTGGTCTTCCAGCCAAAGAACAAGAAGCCTTTCCATCTCAATCATGAGCCTATTACGTTTTTTTGTAATCACAATCTATTTCATGGGCACCAATCCTTTTTCACGTGTTCAAGGATGCCAACTTTATCCTTGATAATAGTCCCGACTGTGGTACGAATTAAGTTCAACGTGCGGCCGATGTTTGTTGGCGTTTCTCCCTTTTTTGCCCTTTTAATAATGTCTAATTTCACTTCTAATGTAATGGCTTTCCTTTTCTTTGACACACTGCCATCGGAAGAGTCTGCCTTACGTTCGGGAGCCATATTGAAGGGTAAAAAGTCACAAAAAAACACAAACACAAAAGTCAAAGCACGCAGTACCCAAAGAGCGTATGCTGGGATCCAAGCGACACCACCTCTCCCAAACAAACACCGCATAACGGCATATTCTTCTATCACACTCATAAACAAGTTCGCCTGCAACGTTTGAATTTTACGTTGCATTGCTTCAAGTTGAAATTTATTTTTTAAATTATTTATGGGATTACCGCTGTAAAGTCCAAACGACACATGTCGAGGACCCCCTGTATACAGTATTACATATGTAATACTGTTTGTATGTAATCTTTATAAAAGCACGTAACTAAAAAGTTATGAATACTTTTATACATGGCGTCCACATTGGACCTCCCTAGTTTCAAAGAACAATAAAAAAATTTTTTTAAAAATCTAAATGCGGAAACATGTAAGGTTTAGGTTCTTCAAACATTACAGAGTAGTTTCTACAAGTTTTGTTCAGAATTTTTTTTACAAAAACTTGACGATTTTGACACCATGGTCCATACACTTAAGTAGTTGTAACACGCTGAAACTAGGGAGGTCCAATGTGGACACCCTGTATTTATGTACTCGATAGGATACTGAATAAACTTTCATTTGCTCAAAGTTATTTTTTCATAAGCTTCATACAGACAAGCAAACAAATTCATAAACTTGTTATAGCTTTACTTTTCCTTTGGAAAAAAAGCATGTGTCAAAAATGCATCATATTTTTGATGCACTCAATAACTTATCGTATACTGTTTTGCCAGTTAAATTTTATTTAATTATCAAAGCAAAAAGGAGACAAAATGATTATAGCTCCATACCTAGATAAAGAATTCCAATCTGGAAGACCATTGCGCAAAACAGGATCAGAAAAAATGAAGGCCTCAAATAAATGGCGATTCACTAATTCCCATGTCACATTAAAACGCTTCAAATGTACTGTTTCCTGTTAAGAATAAAAGCATTATATTAGATTTTATTTTAAAAAAATATGATTAAATGCATACAGATAGCAAAGTGACCAATTTAAATTGCCCATTCAATATTAATAAGTCATATATAAAAGTAAGGGATTTAATTTGATAAAGTTCAATTCCTAATCAAATTGCTACAATGCTTTTTAAAAGTACACATTCAATACTAACTTCTTATATGATGTCATATTTGTAGATTTAGGGACACAAAAACACACGTGTTGAACAGATTATTTTATTAATTACTAATAAAATAAAACTTGACGTTTCGACCTCTATATCGAGGTCATCATCGGAAGAATACAACTGTATATGGAACAAAGCTACATGCTCATGCTTTGTATACCGGTAAACTAAATCTACGTAGTTAATAAATCCTTTTTCCTAACCTGACCTCTAGTGATAAAAAAAAAAAAAAAATATATATATATATATATATAAACATATATTATAAATAAATAAATACAACTACAATAAACTTCTAGAGTCCTCATGTATTAATATTCTTCTGGATAGTTCTGATTGTTGTAAAATAATTTCTTCCAGTTGCTGTTGAATGTTCCAAACACTTCACCAGGTTTGTCTTCTTGTAGTGGGATTTTTCTAAGGCTAGTTTAGGATGTTATACAGGTTGTATATGGGTCCTCCACATTCTTGAAATGGTTAGGCCATCATTTTTGTTGAGATTTGGGTTGTGTTTGAGCATTTCACATGACTCTTTAAATTTTCTCTCAAACCAGGTTCTGGTGCAGTGTAGGGACTTGGTATTTTTCCAGTCAATTCTGTGGTATGTTTGGAGTGCATGGTCAGAAAGGCCTGTTTTACCGAAACTGAGGTATTTAATGTGTCGTTTGTGTTCGTCTTGTCTGATTGGGATAGTTCGCCCTGTTTCCCCTATGTATGGTATGTTACATGTGCATTGTATTTTGTATACCCCTGGGTGTGCTAGGTGTGGAAGAGGATCTTTAGAGGAACTGAGTAGGTGTCTTAGCTTATTTGGGGGTTTAAAGGTGGTTTTAATGTTGTATTTGCGAAGTGTTCTGTCTATTTTTTCAGAAATGCCTCTGACATAAGGAATGGCAATAGCATTCTTGAAATCTTTTTTTGTTCTTACTGGTATCTTTATGGAGGATCTTGTGAATAGTTTTTTTACTGTATCCATTTTTGATAAATGTTTGGTTGATGATTTTGTATTCCTGGTTTAGAGCCTGTTCATTAGAACAAATAGTTAGTGCTCTGTGTTTAAGGGTGCTTATTACACCTAGTTTTTGTGTTGGGTGGTGTTGGTAAGAATTTTTTGTATTGGCCTGTGTGTGTAGGTTTGCGGTAAACTGGGAAGGAGAGACAGCCAGAAGGAAGACGTGTGACAAGTGTGTCTAGGAAAGGAAGAGAGTTGTTTTTTTCCATTTCAATGGTGAATTAATCAAATTCAAAAATTAAATTAATTCAGAAACAACTGAATTAATCAAATCCGTCCACACGTGGCCCGAAGAAACGACAAAAAAATTAATACCTCAGTATGCCCGTGCGCCCAGAATTTATGGCCTGCCAAAAATACACAAACCTGGCACACCGCTTCTTCCAATTGTTGAAGGAATTGACAGCCCAAATTATCACTTAGCAAAAAAAATTAGCTGCCACACTCAAGGAATTGGTAGGTCAGTCCCCTTCCTACATAAAAAATACACAACATTTCATTAGTAAAATTAAAAACATTACACTCACCAACCAAGATTTATTAGTCAGCTTTGACATAACTTCCCTTTTCACCAATGTCCCGATCTTGCTCCTACAGAACATATTTCCACATGACATCACAGCCCTCTTTTCCCACGTACTCCGCTCCGGATATTTCTTATGGCAAAACAATTTTTACCTTCAAAAAGAAGGTACAGCCATGGGCTCACTACTCTCTCCCCCAATAGCTAACTTTTATGTGGAAGACTTGGAGCAACATGCTCTAGAGACAGCATGTCTAAAGTCCAAAATTTGGCTCAGATACGTCGACGATATTTTCGCCATTTGGCCCCACGGCCACGAAACTCTAAATACATTCCTTAGCCACCTAAACAAACAACACAAACGTATCCAATTCACCATTGAAATGGAAAAAAACAACTCTCTTCCTTTCCTAGACACACTTGTCACACGTCTTCCTTCTGGCTGTCTCTCCTTCTCAGTTTACCGCAAACCTACAGACACAGGCCAATACATACACAAAAATTCTTACCACCACCCAACACAAAAACTAGGTGTAATAAGCACCCTTAAACACAGAGCCCTAACTATTTGTTCTAATGAACAGGCGCTAAACCAGGAATACAAAATCATCAACCAAACATTTATCAAAAATGGATACAGTAAAAAAACTATTCACAAGATCCTCCATAAAGATACCAGTAAGAACAAAAAAGATTTCAAGTATGCTATTGCCATTCCTTATGTCAGAGGCATTTCTGAAAAAATAGACAGAACACTTTGCAAATACAACATTAAAACCACCTTTAAACCCCCAAATAAGCTAAGACACCTACTCAGTTCCTCTAAAGATCCTCTTCCACACCTAGCACACCCAGGGGTATACAAAATACAATGCACATGTAACATACCATACATAGGGGAAACAGGGCGAACTATCCCAATCAGACAAGACGAACACAAACGACACATTAAATACCTCAGTTTCGGTAAAACAGGCCTTTCTGACCATGCACTCCAAACATACCACAGAATTGACTGGAAAAATACCAAGTCCCTACACTGCACCAGAACCTGGTTTGAGAGAAAATTTAAAGAGTCATGTGAAATGCTCAAACACAACCCAAATCTCAACAAAAATGATGGCCTCACCATTTCAAGAATGTGGAGGACCCATCTACAACCTGTATAACATCCTAAACTAGCCTTAGAAAAATCCCACTACAAGAAGACAACCTGGTGAAGTGTTTGGAACATTCAACAGCAACTGGAAGAAACCATTTTACAACAATCAGAACTATCCAGAAGAATATTAATATATGAGGACTCTAGAAGTTTATTGTAGTTGTATTTATTTATTTATAATATATGTTTATATATATGTATATATATATAATTTTTTTTATATATATATATTTTTTTTATATACATATATATATATATATATATATTTTTTTTTATCACTAGAGGTCAGGCTAGGAAAAAGGATTTATTAACTACGTAGATTTATTACCGGTATACAAAGCATGTAGCTTTGTTCCATATACAGTTGTATTCTTCCGATGATGACCTCGATATAGAGGTCGAAACGTCAAGTTTTATTTTATTAGTAATTAATAAAATAATCTGTTCAACACGTGTGTTTTTGTGTCCCTAAATCTACAAATATGAGTGCTGATCACCATGTAATCCTAAAAGAAAAAATTCTTATATGATGTGCAAGTGACATTAACATTAAGCATTAACTCAATAAAATTCATTTGCATTATCATCGTCTTTCTTCACATATGAAACCTAATGGTCGTTATAGAAAAAATTGCTTTCATAAACCTGCCAATGGTGCTTTAAAACAAACTACTGCATGCATTCTTAGACTAGTCAGTTTTTACACATCCAAATTATTGAGAGATCTTTTTACAACTTGTCTAAGCAGGATGACTTAACCCTGATTAATTATGGATGATCGACACTGGAGATGAAAATTGCAAATTTCATTCCCAAAATTTAAAAACTTTATATGCATTGATGATGCAAAAACAAATTAAGAATGACCGTAGACAATATGCTGGATGTTTAGAGATTTGTTCCTAAAGATGTACTGTTTTACTGTTTTGAAAGATCTCAACTAGAGAGGCAGCTTCCAAACAAACTGCCATATATCAAATAATTCATTTTTATCATATTTCTTATTGATGGTCCGACAAGCATAGGACCTGTATATTTATTTTTTGCAACCTTCTTTACATGTCCTTGGGTTCTGTATTAATATGACTAATGTATCTTTTCATTATTATGAGCTGATTCATAGCAAACTAGCAGACAACAGGAATAGTTTATAGTACTTATGTGGTTTGGTTGGAACTTTTCAACAGTTTGAGAGTGTTTACTTCAGTATGAGTCATCTGTACCATGTGTGAACACCATAAAGATAATTTTAATAAATGCTCCAAATAGATGACTAAGTGACTTTTGCCCCTCATTAGCCTAGTGAATAGCACCTTTGTTCTCTAACCAACAGGCTGTAGGTGCGAATCCCACTGTGGGCACAAATGTTTGTAAATATCTTTAGGTAGTGCATAAAGTTACTGCCCAGTGTGAGAATGCTCAGTAAAAATGAAATGATGAAAAAAAAAAAAAAAGCTCCATAGATCTGATTGCTGGAGCAAGATTTATGGATTATCTAACTATCAGTCTGCATACAGAATTAATGTACTATTAGGTTACAATCTCTCAGGATAGACTCATCATCAAATTCCTGAAATGGATCCTAAAGAGATATGCACTATATGATTGTAAAAGATGAAAATTTTACATTATTACTAACTTCCTATTAACAGCTTTCCTCCAATTTAGTCTATCTGATTCTAATATTGTCAGATATTATATTTGTCTTCTAAAATGATTCTAACTGAACAAAGACCATGATCACTTCGATCATGGTCTTCAGATGGTCCTTTTAGCTATCATTTGTGATGCCACAAACCAGCTTTGCTTTTCACATATTCCTGAATGCTAACAATGTTGAGTTCCTTCCTAATATCTTCATATTTAATATGATTTTTCCATTGACATTTTTTATAGGAGACTCATCCACAGAAGGTTATAAACCTACAGTACATTAGTACTGTAAGCTGAGGATTTTTGTTAGGTTAACATTATCTGCATAAAGAGATGAGATTAACATCTCCAATTTTGATATAAAGTTTAATGTCAAATAGCTGATAAATGACAGTGGAGATAATAACATGTTGCTGGATTCTAATTATGTAGAAAATAGAATAAATGTTATTTGATTCAGAATCCAACATGATTTTCCATCACAAAGGCTGCGTTTGTAAATATTATTTAATGTAAATAACGTAAATATAACTGATTTCTGATTAAATATAAATGAAAAATGGTTCCTAGATGTTCTAGGAACCATTTCCGGTAAGGTCTATCATAGTGTGTTATTAACTTTAACTGTGGAAACCCTTCATGATTGAAAGTTGGAGATAAGAATTGTTTGAAAGATAATTTCAGCTATTAGATCCTGTAATATTTTGAACTTATAGCATGACTGAAAAATGTGTGAAAAATAATTAGATTGGATGTTTTCAGTTATATTCATTTAAGTGTAAAAACTTTATAACCCAGAAGTTAAGAAGGTGTATGTGAAGACTTGGAAGATTGTGCTAATGTAATTGACTTGACTTAATGTTTGACTAATTTCTATTGTTTAAAATTAGAAGTAAAATTTATGTAAGTGTTATATGACCTATATTAAATGCTTTATTTGTTAACCTAACTGTTGTATTTGCCTGAAATTCTTTTTACTGCACCGTTCACAAAAATTCGAATCTAGCGGGAATCCCAGAGAGAGAAAATAAATACTTCGGCCTGAATGAATGAAAGGACTGCTAACTAATTTTGAATTGATCCTACTATTTCATATAGACTTATCTAAGGATAGAGTGGCGCAGTATAATAGAAATTTCTCTACCCTTAGATCAGTGATCAATTTACAATTAGTTTTCCTTTATTTTATGAAAGTGACTTTTAACAAGATGGCGGATTCGAACATCAAGAGAACAACATCACGACAAATGTCAAATAGCTGATAAATGACAGTGAAGATAATAACATGTCCTGTTGTTTCACACCTAATTTAACATCAACTTTCTGTACCCCTTCAATTGTAACTGCTGTCTTAAATTCAAATATAGACTATATATTGCTTGATATAATGTATTATGGCATACAATTGTAATGTTTCAAACAGCTTTTCTCTTGGTATCTTGCCATATGTCTTTTCCAGATTTACATAACTGAAAGACAGATCTTGTTATATTCCCATTGCTCAACTTGAAAAATGAAAATTTGATCCTGACGACATGTTGAACCTGAACCTAACTTTTCTTCTCTATGTTTCCCTTCAACAATTTTTCTTAACTTGTAACATTCGGTAGGGATATTTCTCTGTAATTATCAAATTCAGTTTTATTTCCCTTTTCTATAGGTGGAAACTATGAGAACTGAAGGAATTCATCCTTCTTACCAGGCCTTCAGAATTATGCAGTGCACCCACTGTAAAACTTATACCTCCATAAGAGCATTTCTGGTTGAAAATCATCAACTACATCTGTCTTTCCACAATTTTATGGCTTTTTCTATTGAATATTTTCTACCACTGTTCTGTTACTTGTTTCATTTAACAATGTTTAAAAGTAATTACTCCAGACATCTTTTACGGTATGCTTTCCTCCCTTTCTAAGCTTTTTCAGAAGCCTCGAGAACATCTACTTTCCTGATATTTGTCTTCTATATTCTTACCATCTTCTCAAGATTTCTTTGCTTTTACTTCCCTTTACATTATTCTCTGTATTCTCTCAGATCACATGATAATTTACTTGTATATCCATGATTTCTCTGAAATCAGTCACTGTTTTCAGAGTCTGCCAAGGATTGATTGATTGTTTTTATTCACACAGCCTGACATGAATGTGTTTAGCCCCTCTTCCCCTCTGACATATTTGAAATATTCGGATTCGCCATTTACTCTGGTTATTTTTCATGGAAAGGGAAAATATAAAAACAGCTAGATGGTGCTACAATGAGTTCTCCTCATTCTCCCCCACAAGCCAATTTCTATATGGAACATTTTAAAAACCAAGCATTCAACACAGCCATAAACCAATAGTATGGCTATGCTATGTAGAGGATGATGTTTGCTACCTCATGGCCTAGACACATTTTTAGCACATCTACAGATTCAACAATACATTTCACGATACAAAAAAAAAGTAACAATTGTCTTTCTGTCTAGACACGCTGATTTCTAAATAGCTCATTATCCTTTTCCATACAGAAAGGTATTTATATAAGCAAGCATACCACACATCTGAAAATCCTCAAAACAACACTTACACACTGAGCTACTTATTCAAATGGCACAGCTTCCGAACCTGAGTTTAGGTACCTTCACAACACTTTTTTAGCCAATAGTTACAACCTTATAAAACAGATAAAATACTCTATGCATCATCCCATCCTTCCTGCAATCAATTCACACAAGATCAGAAAAACCATCCCTTATATTCAGTGTGCATCAGAAAAGATAGCTAAAGTTCTCCACGAATATAATGCTCATGGCACTTTCAAACCACTCATTCATCTAGCCACCTTCATCTGGTCTCCTAAGGATCAACTTCATCCTCTTGTATATCCTAGTGTATTAAGTTCCTTGTGCCTGTAGATTAGCCTACTTTGGAAAGACTGGGAGACCAGTTAACACCTGTCTTGAATAACACAAAAATTACATCCACAGTCATCAATATGGCAAGTTGGGACTGGCAGACCATGCTCTGGATATTTCCCCACAGAGGATTAAATAGAAGACATCCATGTTGCATAGAATTTGCTATAGGTCTGAGAGAATTTTTAGAATCAGCATAAGCTATGAAGCACTCAGACAAACCTTAAAAAGTATGATGAATTAATTTGCCAAAGATCTCTGGGAGACAATTCGCTCTTGCACTGGAAGATTGCAAAAAATACTCTTCCTTTATGTCCTTCTCAAAGTAAACAAACAATAAAAAAGAGACCCTTTTATTATACAAAAAAACCTACTGCAATTGGAAGATTTTGATATACTGCTTTACACATCATCCATTATAGAGAACAGGCATGATTAAAACATTATGAGATAGAGCATACAACATTTTCAGTACATCAAAAAACAGGAATGAAGCACTATGCTACCTAATGCATACTCTTGCCCTCCATGGATATAAACCCAACATGATCAACAAAATTCTTAATACACCACTGACAGCTCCTTTACTTAAGATTTTAAGAAATGATGTAAGGTAGCCATCACGCTACCTTACATCAAGAATATTATAGACAAAGTAGCAATGTTGCTCTGTGATTACAACATTAAAGTGAGTGTTTTGACATTATATAAAATCCAGGGTTCTTACATTCGACAAAACCTCCGCACCATCCCATGAAAAAATCATGCATTTATGAGATTCACTGCTCTTGTGGCATTTGCTATGTAGGCCAGACAGGAAAGTTGGGGAGATCTGCATGTTCAAACAGGTAAAAGACATCAAAGCAAGAAGAAGAAGACAGCATAAATCTGGTTTGCCAT
The DNA here is from genome assembly GCF_054136105.1 of Typopeltis vanoorti. Taxonomy (NCBI): domain Eukaryota; kingdom Metazoa; phylum Arthropoda; class Arachnida; order Uropygi; family Thelyphonidae; genus Typopeltis; species Typopeltis vanoorti. The sequence goes on from NC_143562.1 coordinate 92,444,620, forward strand.
CCCATACAACTAACACAGGCCATTGAGTATTTTGGCAACAAACAAAAATGCTTTATGTTGGTCATCATTGTTTTATAAGAAATTTCAAGGAAGCATCTGAAGTGTTACAGATCTCCACACAATGTAACAAAAGTTAAGGCCTAATTCTACACCAAGTTTGGTCTACTTTCATTAAAAATCTAACTACTGCAGACCTGGAATATGACACATGCAATGCTACTGAATGTGATGGCAACAACTAGCATCGTTCCAACTTATACAGAGTAATCAATTTAATGTTTATATATACAGGGTGTTCGGGATAAATTTGACAGTTTCGTAAGGAAAAAGAAAATCTTCTTTGTATCTATTAAATTTAATGAATTGACAAAAAAACATTACAGGCAGAGTTAATTACAATACTATCAACAAGATTTACTCAAAATAACCACCATTAGCATCGATCACAGCTTCAATTCTGCTTCGGAACCTCGAACAAGCTGATGCTACAGTCTCCCTGGGAAGGGCCGCAAAAACTGTTTTAATTTTATCCATTAACTGGGCTTTTGTATTACTGGAAGTGCGATTGGTGGCTTTTTCAACTGCGCCCCATACAAAATAATCCATGGGGTTAAGGTCTGGGGAGTTTGGAGGCCAAACATTTGGACTGGTGAAGTCGTATAAATTTTCAGACAACCATTTTTGACTTTTCCCAGAGGTGTGGCAAGGGGCCGAATCCTGCTGCCATACATACGGCCTACCATTGGCTACCCTTGTTATCCAGGGCTTGACTACAGTTAGCAACTCCACGAACAAAGCCCGAATTCCAATGCCAGGGTTCTTCAACACCTGTTCCTGCAGATTTGCGAGGAATTCTGCTGTACGAACGCAATCAGATCGTCTGCTAGGGATCTTTCTTCTTGCTACATCCTCGTAGTCACCATTGCAAGTCTCTAGTTCATGCCTGATTGTTTTTACTGTATTCAGGGAGCATTGGGCAGCAGTCGTAATATCCTTATTTTGATGGCGGGCACGAATCATCATGATACAAGTTATTCTCTTCCATGATTCAGGTGGGTTCCAGCTATCCATCCTTTCTGACATCTTGTATATGAATGAAGAAGGGTCCAAACTTTTAAATGAAGAGAAGTGTGTGTTAATACATGTAACTTACGGAAAAATATAATTAATTATAAATATGTCAAATTTATCCCGAACACCCTGTATATATACTGGTTACTTGTTTGTATGTAACAATTGTGGAGTTCTGATAGCATCTACTATGTGTAATTGTTTCTAGTCTTTTTGTGTATAACTTTTGTTAGTATCCCTTACAATGCAAGCCCAATGACCTAAAAACTTGTAGGGTTATATTTGTTTATTTTATTAAACTAGTTACATGTCTAAAAACATGTGAGATAAATACTAAATATGTTCTACAGAACTGCTAAACCACAGAAATTCACGTATATAACTTTACGATTATCCAGGATAATCATAGAGAATGCCATGTTAGGACATTGTTCTCCCCACCCCCTCCCATTACAATTTCAATTGTTTAACTATTCACTTGGGGTGCTTAAGGGTCAAAGCTGTATAACTGAGAGAAGACCTCCACATCGTCTTTAAAAGGAATGTAGAAAACCAACCAGGATTTCTAACCTAATGTCCAATCCTCACCTTCTCGTGGTGCACCCTGTTGGGTATTTACCTGGATACTGAATGAACGAGGATAGGCTGGCAATTTGGGATTTAGCCCAAATTGTAATTCTTATTGGCTTAAACCAAATTATAAAATGATGGCACAACATGACAAAATTTCATGCCGGCAGGGGTGTCGCCCGGTTAAACAAGGCCCCCATTGTTTTCATCAGGGAACCAGGGTGAACAGCGAAAAGTCAGCTACTGGAACAAATCTGAAAAAACACCCCAACTCAACATCACCAGAGTTAAAGATCAGTACTATCAACATAAGAAGCCTGAATGGCAAAGAAATGGAGCTAGCTGAGGAATCAGATGAATACCAGATCGACATAATAGGGGTGACTGAAACAGAAAAGACAAAAACTGGTGAGATCTTTCTGAGCAATAAATACAAAATGTTATATTCAGGCAATGACAATCAAGGAAAAGGAGGAGTAGCCATTGTATTCAACACTAAATACGAGGCTAATCTTTTTTGGCAGGCAGTCTCAAGTAGAGTGACGTGGGCAAATATCAGAATGGGAAATTGGACAATGAGACTTATCTGTGCCTATGGTCCCACAGAAGGTTCTACTAAGGTAAAAGTGGAGGAATTTTTTAATGCTTTAGAGAAAGCATCTGACACAATGAAAAAGGAAAAGTTGGTACTTGTTGGAAATCTAAATAGCAGAGTAGGAAATGATTGTCAGACATACAAAAATATATTGGGAAAATTTGGAGAAAAGAGCAAAGCTAAAAATAATGGCAAATATTTGCTGGATTTCTGCTCAGGACATGCATTGGTTATTATTAACACCATGTTCCAACATAAAAATGTGCACAAATTCACATGGAGAGAAGAGGCAAGGAATAAGAAAAGTCTCACTGACTATGTTATTGTTGACAGTGATGTTTTCTCCCTGGAGTAGGACACCAGAGTGTACAGGAGATTTGAAATTGGAAGTGATCACTATTTAGTCTTGAGCAGGATAAAATTGAATTTCATATTGAAAAGAATAGCATGTAAGAAAGTTTTAAAGCAAATAAAAGTTGAGCAGCTCTCAGATGTGAACTGTAGACTAAAAAAAAAGAAAAACTGAAAGAGTTTGAGAACAGGACTCAAACCTTGGAGATTTAGTGACAAGTCTTGAAGAAAACACTCATTGATTCAGCCAGAGAGCCATGTGGTGAGGTTGTCTGCAGGGATAGCAAAATCAGAACTCCATGGTGGACACAGGAAGTTAAAGAGGCAGTGAAGGAAAAGAAGAAAGCATATCAAAAGTTCCTGGCAAATAAGTCAAGCTTGTGCTCTTAGAGAATACAGAGACAAATGTAAGAAAGCTAAACAGTGTGTAAAACTGGTTAAAAAAAAGTCATGGAAGACTTTGCAAGAAGAACATAGAAAATAAATATCAAGAAGGTGGCAAAATATTCTGGAGGTTGTTGAAGCTTAGAAATGGAGGAAAGTACTGTAAAAGGAGTTTGAGATGATAAAGGTGACATGAAAACGGGAGAAAAAGATATCCTTGAACTATGGAGTAATTACTTCGAAAAATTGCTAAATAAAACAAGCAGTGATAGCACAGTGGTAAAAAAACACTCAACAGGTATACAGTCAGGAATACATATACATACTTGAAGTAGGAAAAGCCATCAAAGGCTTGAAATGTGGAAAGGCAGCAGGAATAGATGATATTCGACCAGAAATGCTCAAGTATGGTGGTATAAAAGTGTTACAGTGGCTGCACTGCATAGTTCAGAAAGCCTGGACAGAGGGACGAATTCCCGATGATTGGAGTAGAGCTCTCATAGTACCCATATGTAAAAAGGGAAATAAAACTGAATGTGAGAATTACAGAGGTATTTCCCTACTGAGTGTTCCTGGCAAGATCTATGCAAGTATACTTGAGAAACAGTTGAGAAGAATTGTAGAAAAGCTTGGTGAAGAACAAGCTGGATTCTGGCCAAACAGAGGCTGTCAGGATCAGATCTTCACTTTACAACAAATAGTGGAGAACTCATGGGAATATAACAAAGATCTCTATTTGAGTTTTGTAGATCTGGAAAAGGCATAGAATAAGGTGCCAAGAGAGAAGCTATTCAATATGCTACAATTATATATTGTAAATGGAGCATTATATCAAGCAAACTTAGTCTTTATTTGAGTTGTAAGTCAGCAGTTAGAATTGAAGGAAGTACAGGAAGATGGTTTAATCTTAAATCTGGTGTGAGACAAGGATGTACATTATTCCCTCTGTTATTCATTATCTATATGGATCACATTATGAAGGAAAGTGGTATTAAACATGATATCAAAATTGGAGATGTAAATGTCAGCTCTTTGCTTTATGCGGATGATGTTATATTTCTAAATAAATCTGCAACAAGTCTGCAAGATTCCATGATTAAATTGAATAACCGTTGTAACAGATATGGAATGAAGGTCAGCAATAAAAAGACAAAGACAATGAAAATACGCAGAATCGTTGAAAATGTCAACTGTGTTGTGAATGGAGAACCTGTGGAACAAGTAAAACATTTCACCTACTTAGGCACGATTTTTAGTGAAGATGGTAAATTAAATATGGAAATAGACAACAGAATCAATAAAGCTGGTATGGTAGGAAGTCAATTGAATAAATTCATATGAAATTAAGAGAAAAATTAATCGGAACACTAAATTAGCTGTATACAAGACAGTGTTCAAACCAGTTTTAACTTATGGATCTGAGAGCTGGGTCAGAAGTAAAACACTTGACCAAAGACTAGAGACCGCAGATAAGAGAGTCCTGAGAAAGATTATAGGCGTGAACAGATGGCATCAATGGCAATATATTAAAAATGAGGATATTAGGAAAGAACTTGATGTTGTCAGTATCCAGGAATGCGTTAGCAGAGCTAATCTCAGGTGGTATGGTCATTTAAACAGAATGGGCGAGGAAAGATTGGCAAAACAAGTGTTCTCTGCCAGGTTGGCAGAAAAACGACCTAGAGGAAGACCAAAATATAGGTGAATTGATACAGTGCAAAGTGCCTTAGACAACAGAAATATAAGATCTGTTAATATTGGAGTCTTGATAAGTAACAGACTGATCTGGAGGAAAATTGTAGATTGGAAGTTAGTAATGATGTAAATTTTTCATGTAGTACTATCATATCCTGTATACCCCTTGAGGGTACATAGGAATTTGATGATGATGATGAACTATTCACTTGAATGCCATTTGCTTGTTACAGTTGTAATTTGTGCTCATCTCATGGTGCCCACCTTGAATAGGTGTTTGTACCAGTAACTGACTTTTCAATGTATCCCAATTACAAATTAATTACTCAGTTTCGGATCTAACAGTACACAAATTGATCACTTTGTAACATCTTATATTTGTAATATTTGCTTTTAATTTTTAACAGTCATTCTATTCTTTTTATCCATTCACTTACACTGACAACAGTCATGGGACACAATGAAAATCTGTGGATATAATTTAAAAAATTTGTTTAAATTATATAATTTTTATAATAAACTATTCTTCTGCTCCATCCAAATTCACTACAGTAAGAGTTTAAATTTGATTTGATAGGAAAAAAAAAAGTACTAAATATTAAAACAGTATTATAGTAAAATGTTTCCTTACCAGTTCTTTTAAGATGGGAGATAGTTCTTCTGAAGCTGAACATAATTTTGTATACTCTTCTAAAAGGATAAGTGCAAAGGGTCTACTTGATTCAGACGGTGAATCTGCTAACAGATGTCGCAGCAATCTTAACCTCATTTCAACAATAAATAATTGCACTTGAGTTTCTAAACATCTCAATAATTTATGAGGATCGCTTTCACATAACCTAGAAAAAATAAATGTTTGTTGAATTTTAATTCATTTTTAATCACTGCAATATGCAGTCAGTTTTTGCTACAACAAATGTGATAGTGAATTCACTCCAGATATCAAAAACTACTAAAAACATCCTTGCCAAAGGAACACAGCATTCATGTTATGCTATATGCTAAAGAAAACTATAAGAAATTATTTGACTGTTCTTGACAAGTTTGTATGGGTCTCTTCTAAAAGTTAACTATACCAATCACTGAACAACAATGACAACAGTAAAAAAACACTTTTCAAATTCATGATGATGCAGAATTCTCTATACATGTAACATATCATCAGTATAAAGAAACATGGAACAAATATTCAGAATTATTCAAATATTGCTTTTATATGCCAGTGTGTACTACAAATTAAAACTAGTAGAAAACTATTACATAGCATAGTAAGGAAATTTATGGTTACAAATTTGAATTTCTTATATGTAACTATACAACTTGAATTAATTATTAATATAAACCTATCATTTATTGAAACATAACAAATCTCCCAGTTTTGGATTGACATCCACTGAACAACAAGTTATAGTTGAATGACCCATGTAATAAGGAATTTTTATTACACTTCTTCATATATTCAAATATGAATATATGAAGAAATGTTTGTATGTGAATGCACTTCACAAGAACTCTGACACTTAACCAAAGGTTTCTAAGACCTGTTGTCTACTCCATATTATGCAAGACAATATTTATGCAGTTTAACAAGCCTGATGTAGTCTTGGTGTTCTATAATCCACTTCTCTGCCAACCAATCGATATGACAAAAGTAAGATAAATGACATAAGCAGTTAACCTGATAGACTTCATGTAGAGAAAGTTGATTTATCTTTTAAAGAAGGTAAAACACTTGACTGATTTCATTAACAGATATAAACATGGTTTAATAAATAATAGGTATAAACATTATTAATTATATGAAGAGCCAAAGGCTTCAATTCGGCGACATAAACTTATTTAAGTTAAGGGATATTACATCCCATATTGTTTCATAGCTGAATAAGAAACTCAAAGAGTTTCATGCCAAATATAGTAAATATATAAAGTTCGGCGAGTCCAAGCGTAAGCAAATACCTGGATAGAATTACAACTGACCCTTTAGGGAGTGCAACACTGAGGCAACTCATGGTAAGGGTGGAGCAAGCTCCAATCACTATTCTTAATATTTCCCCATAATGTGAAACCCAGCTCCTAGGAGCTGTATTACTGTTCTACATTATGAGTGAGAGAGGTCACTACCCAGACTGGTTTCAACCTTTATTGAGGTCTCATCACTTAATGATCAAAGCAAGGAAAAAAAAAATTAGAACAAGTCAAATGGTGCATTTATTGAGAGTATTTAATTATCAATGAAAAAAAGATAGAATAGAAATTTTTAAAATTTCTATGTTTAGAATGAAAACACAAGGGAAATAATGGGAGAAAAAAAAAAAAAAATAATATATATATATATATATACTGTATATAAGAATGATAAATGCTTTATTTGATCTACTCTTCTCTACAGAACAGAAACACGGACAATAAACAAGGAAGCTATTAGGATTGATGTGTTCAAGATGTGGACATATACAGAAGAGCACTAAAGATCTAAAAAAAAAGAGAACTGACAAAGTTTAGGAGATGATGGGTACAAAAATGAAAGTAACAAAGAACATATAGAAAAGAAAAATCTTAAATCATATGAAATATGATTTAATATTTTTATATATGATATTTGATATATGAAAGCCCTCAGAAATATTTATTAGAGGAATTGAGGGAGAAATAAAAAATGTGACAACACATATGCTTCAAAAACACAAAGGACTGTCTGTTTGCCTAAACTATGCAGAGACCAAAATAACAGTCCCAAGATAGGAATATATAGAGATCCGTAACAGACAACTTCCTGGATGGAGGTGACACTTGATAGGATAAATGGTTGTTAAAATTGAATTTCGTTTTCTTAAGCATGAGCAACATGTTCAGTAATAGTTTTAATATACAAAACTGAAAATTTTCACACAGCAGAGAGAAGGTATGACTGAACTTATCAATGATGCTTTTGAGTGATGTTAGGTTTATAGCCTTTAAGTTACAGTTGAACTTTGTTGTAAAGAGCAAGGAAATAATGAGATCGTGGCCATAATGGTTTTAATTTATGCATAATCCCATACAACGTTCACTTTTATAATTGGCAGACTACATAGATATACCTACATAGATATACCATAAAAATTTTGGTAACTATGCAAACATTAACTGCTCAGGTAGTTAATAACCAATACTTGGAATAACCAATACTTGGAACAGACAAAAATGAAGAGTCACTTAGCTTTTATGATCTTGCCCTTAGGGAACTAAGGGCAAGATTAGGTTATAAGAACCATCACCACTCTACCTAGTTATCTAGTGTCTAGCCTCTGGCCCTCCTCCTGCACTTGACCCAAACACTCCCACAACTGTAAAATCAGTAAAAATGAACCCATCTGTTGGAAACATGTCTACTAAAAGAAAGTTTCTATGGGTTCAGGAAAAAGTCTAAATTATTTGCGAGTTAGAATGTGGTGTGAAAAATGTTGAAGTGCATAAAAAGTTTTCGATGTCCTCTTCAACAGTATTAGTATTGTGGTAGAATAAAGACATTTACATATCAGTAATGGAAAACAACATAAAACAAAATTTAGAAAGTGAAAGCTTAAAAGCATCGATGAGGTATTGCTTCAAATGTTCACTACACAAAGAAGTGCTGGTTTCTCAAATAGACTGCCCAACTTTGAAGAGCCAAGCAGAAAAACAATTTCGACACTATATTGTATGTAAAAACAAGTGTCATCAGACAAATATATATGCAACCAATATCATATACCAGGCATGGCCAACTTCATTCTATACGAGGGCCAATATATGATGAGTGGCAGCGTCACGGGCCGCACACTTTTAGACAGAACTTAAATAAAAATAAACTCTGCATTTTTTCAAGGCAATAGTTATATGTATTGAATTACTATATTTGTTAAATCATTTTACTACTGGGAGAACAATATAAAATACTTGATTGATTTAAATATAAGTTGTTAAATTAAACTTAATTACATATTTCTGGTTTTTTATACATGTAACAACTTAATGAGAACATTGTGGGCATTCATATGTGGCAACAAGTTCAAAGTCGATTTTCAATGATGATGACGATATTCGTAACAAATCCTGAAGGTGGCCATATCAGTCAACTTCTGTGACATTTTTATCCTGCAGCGGGCTGCACAAAATCACGTTACGGGCCTGCTGTTGGCCACCTATGTCATATATGATAACCAACATACCATATATGCAAAAATTAGGAGAGAATCTCTATCGGCAGATGATTTGAAGGAACTGAAGCAAATAATGAGACTTAACATGTTGAGTATTTTAAGTATTTTCACTTGAAAATTTGAGAAATATCCAAGTGAAATCTTTACAACAAAGATCAGTTTTAAGATTCATAAATGAAAACTCACTGAAATCATTGTTTTTAATTACAGAGAAATAAATTGTGTTTAGTATTAAGTATGCATTGTAGTTTATACAAATATATTCATACAAATAATATCTAGGTATGTATTTTTTTTCTTTCTAATACTTCTTTTGTTTTTTAATCTATTTTTAATGAGTTATTGAGAATTTAAAAAAAAAAAAAAAAAAAATAGGAGGTAGATTTAACACATCACTGGTATAGTGAGTAATGGGTATAATGAGGAAATTTTGTCAGTCCTGTGGTCTGAAAAGTTCTCGGCCTAACAATGAAAAACCCAATTTATAATTTCAACATAATCTCCCTTAAGACTAATACATTTATTCCAGCAATGCTCCAACACCATTATCCTGTCCCTCTAGTGATTCTCAGTAAGATCTGAGAAACACCCCTGTATAGCTACAATCACCTCTTGATTCGAAGAAAAAAGGCTTCTATCTCTTCCACGGTGACCAGCAAGGAAGAGATAGAAGTCAGAGGAAGCTAAATACGGTGGATGTTTCAACAATTCATAGTGCACATCCCTTAATTTTCCCATTGCCAAAACACCTTTGTGGGCAGGTGCATTGTCCTGATGAAAGATGATTTTTTCTTCTGCAAACCAGGTTGCAGAAGAAAACTCTTCTCATGAATTTTTTCGTCTAGTCTGGTTAAAAGATCAGAATAATATTCCCCAGTTATTGTTTTACCCTTTTCAAGATAATTAATAAACAAAATGCCTTTAGCACCCCAAAACACTGATACCATGACCTTCCTTGCTGATGGAACTGACTGTCTTCTTTGGCGCTGAACAACCGGCTTCTGTCCACTGTTTTGACTACTATAATCAATTTAGTTTAATCCTTTATCCAAGTGTGAGCAAACAAAGTATGTGCCTGACAGTATCTTCAGGACTGGGGTAAGGTGGTACAACACCTTACATTGGCAACTCCTATAGGTAGAGATGACCTTGCTAATGCTTCTGCCTGGTTTCTCCACTTGGGCCTGGCTGCCACTGAAGAGACCTCAATACAGGTCGAAACTAGTCTGGGTAGTGGCCCTTCCCTTAATGCATAACATTACACATATCTGCAAGGAGATGTGTTTTGCATTATGGGAGATACTGAGATAGGAGTCATGTTAGCTTGCTCCACCTTTGCAACGAGTTACCCGGTGTTGTACCACCTTACCCCAGTCCTGAAGATACTTTCAGGCGCAAACTTTGTTTGCTCACACTTGGATAAAGGATTAAACTAAATTTATTATAGTCTAACCAAGTGAAAATTAAACTTTCAAAAAAAAAATGTTTTGACTACTATTTGGATTCTGGTGTGTAATGGTGAATCCAAGTTTCATCCAAAGTAATAAATCGACACACAAAATCAGCTTTGTTCTTGTTAAAATGCTCCAAGCACTGTTCAGAGATTTTCATGCAAGTGTGTTTTTGATCTTCTGTGAGCAAGCATGGCAATCTTGTGCAAAGCATTTTCATTTGCATTTCTTCATGCAAAATATATCCTGCACGTTCTTTTGAAATGCCTATAGTCACAGCAATTTTGCACTTTGACTTGCCAGCCATCCAATATCATATCGTGCACTTGATCAATGATTTCTGGTGGTGTTACACTTTTTGGCTGACTTTCAGCATAACTTTACTTGCATGTGAAATTAAAGCAATGATTCTATAATTCTCAGAATCTCTGGGATTTGATTTTTTTTTTTTTTTTTTTTGAATTGGGATGAATACTGATGTTTTCAATCTCTAGGCCAGTATATTCTCTTCAAAACCTGTTGACAAATTTCGTCAATTCACTACAGCTGCTCTCAATAATTCCACTGACACACTATCAGCTCCAGGAGCTTTTCCTTTTTGGCAGCTGTAACATTGCTGATATCACTTCACTGTTCATTATTATATGTTTCTTAGTCTTTGTACCAATTTAACAAGTTCTTAATCAATCTCTTAAAAATAGTAAGATGGAATGTCAGAACACTCTAAATTTGCAAATTAATAACTTAATCCAGGAATTAGAAGTGATGAAGGCTGATATTGGAGGTATCAGTGAAGTGAGGTGGACAGATATAGGAATAATAAGAATAAAATATCACATTATAATCTACTCCGGCAGTGACTTACACCTTAACGGAGTAGCGCTTGTCTTAAGTAATAGAATCGCAAAATCTCTACATGGTTATTGGCCCATGAATGACAGAATCATAACAGCCAAAATAACTGCACAACCATTCAACTTGTATATTATCCAAGCATATGTACCAACCCAAGACCTCCCAGATGAAGAGTTGGAATAATTTTATGAAGACATCCAAACTGCAATCTCTAGTGCTAAGTCAGATGATATTATTATAATGATGGGCGACCTAAATGCAAAAGTGGTCTCAGAAAAAATCTCAATTTGCATGGGAAACCAAGGGCTTGGAACCAGAAATGAAAGAGGCAAAAGATTAATTCAATTCTGTGAAACCAATGACCTAATAACTGCCAACACATTATTTAAACATCCTCCCAGAAGACTATATACATGGAAAAGCTCTGGGGACATCTATAGAAACCAAATTGACTATATAATAATAAGCAAAAGATTCTGAAATGCAATAACACAAACAAAAACATATCCTGGAGCAGACATAGGATCGGACCACAACCCAGTGATTGCAAAAATTCAAAATAAAACTTAAGATACCAAGCCAACCATTCATAAGAGAAACTTATAATTCAACCAAGAGGTTAAAGACTGCTTTATAAAAGAATTCACAAAATCCCTTAACAAGCCTGACAACACAACTCACACAGAAAATAGAACAACAATTGACGAAATTAACACGAACAGGCAAATATTCAAGAATAGCATCAACGAAGCAGCCAAAAATACACTCCCACAATTAAAGGGAATAAACCTTGAATAAATGAAAAAATATTAAAGTTGATGGAACAAACGAAAAAGTTAAAGAACAAACCTGAATATAAAAGCATAAATAAAGAAATAAAAAAAGAATGCAGGAAAGCCAAACAGGAATGGATTAAGAATAAATGCACAGACATAGAAAACCTTGATAGAAAACACAGAAGCAGAGTAATGTATGAAAAGATCAGAGAAATGACAAGCAAGACAAATACAGTAAATCATGCAAGTGTCATTAGAGACCATATTCTAATGGATAAAAAAGAAATCATAGAAAGATGGATTGAATATACAATGAAATTATACGAGCAACAAAGAAATAATATTCCTGAACAGACTGATTTAGAAGGACCATCCATTTTACTTTGTGAAGTTGAAAACACCATCAGAAAACTAAAAACACATAAGGCTGCAGAAATAGATAATATCTTGGCAAAATGGTTGAGGGGTCTCGATGTAGTAGGACTGAAATTTCTAACAAATTTATGCAATAAGATATACAAAACTGGATTTCTACCCAAAGATATTAATCACTCAATTTTTGTTCCAATTCTCAAGAAAACAAAAGCTACAAGATGTTTAGAGTCCAGGACAATTAGCCTCATCAGTCAAGTATCAAAAGTCCTCCTATATGTTATTCTTGAAAGAAATAAAAGAAAACTAAACATAGAAAAAATGATACACAAAGTGGCTTCAAGGAAAATGTAGGTACAAGAGAAGGTATTTTCAACATCAGAACTATCATAGAAAGATATCCAGAAAAACAAAAAGATGTAAATGTCTGCTTCATAGATTACAAAAAGGCATTCGACAATGTGTGGGGTGCTTAAGGGTCAAAACTGTATAACTGAGAGGAGACCTCCACATAGCCTTTAAAGGAATGCGGAGAACCGACCAGGGCTTCTAACCTAATGTCCAATCCTCACTTTCTCGTGGTGCACCCTGTAGGGTATCTACTTTGATACTGAACGAACGAGGATGGGCTGGCAATCTGGGATTTAGCCGACCAAATTGTATTCTTATTGGTTAAACCAAAATAAAAAATGATGGTATAACATGACAAAATTTCATGCCGGCTGGGGCGTCGCCCGGTTAAACAAGGCCCCCGTTGTTTTCGCCAGGGAACCAGGGCGAACAGCGAAAAGTCAGCTACTGGAACAAATCTGAAAACAAACCCCAACTCAACATCACCAGAGTTAAAGATCGGTACTATCAACGTAAGAAGCGTGAATGGCAAAGAAATGAAGCTAGCTGAGGAATTAGATAAGTACCAGATCGACATAATAGGGGTGACTGAAACAAAAAAGACAAAAACTGGTGAGATCTTTCTGAGCAATAAATACAAAATGTTATATTCAGGCAATGACAATCAAGGAAAAGAAGGAGTAGCCATAGCATTCAACACAATATATGAGGCTAGTCTTCTTGAATGGCAGTCAGTCTCAAGTAGAATAATGTGGGCAAATATGAGAATGGGGAACTGGACAATGAGACTTATTTGTGCCTATGGTCCCACAGAAGGTTCTACTAAGGTAGAAGTGGAGGAATTTTTTGAGGCTTTAGAAAAAGCAACTGACACAATGAAAAAGGAAAAGTTGGTCCTAGTTGGGGATCTAAATAGCAGAGTAGGAAATGATTGTGAGACATATAAAAATATTTTAAAAAATATAAAAATATTTTGGGAAAATTTGGAGAAAAGAGCAAAGCTAATAATAATGGCAAATATCTGTTGGATTTCTGCTCAGGACATGGACTGGTTAGACTGGTTATTACTAACACCATGTTCCAACATAAAAATGTGCACAAATTCACATGGAGAGAAGAGGCTAGGAATAAGAAAAGTCTCATTGACAATAGCATGTAAGAGAGAGAGAAAAGGTAAGGCAAGAAAAAAGACAAATGTAAGAAAGCTAAACAGTGTGTAAAACTAGCTAAACAAAAGTCATGGGAGGACTTTGGCAAGAATATAGAAAATAAATATCAAGGTGGCAAAATATTCTGGAGGTTGTTGAAGAAGCTTAGGAATGGAGGAAAGAGTGCTGTAAAAGGAGTTAGAGATGATAAAGGTGACATGAAAACAGAAGAAAAAGATATCCTTGAAGTATGGAGTAATTACTTTGAAAAACTGCTAAATGAAACAAGCAGTGATGACAGCACAGTGGTAAAAAACACTGACCAGATATGCAGTCAGGAATATCCATACTTGAAGTAGGAAAAGTCAAAGGCTTGAAATGTGGAAAGGCAGCAAGAGTAGATGATATTCGACCGGAAATGCTGAAGTATGGTGGTATAAAAGTCTTACAGTGGCTGCACTGCATAGTTCAGAAAGCCTGGACTGAGGGACGAATTCCCGATGATTGGAGTAGAGTTCTCATAGTACCCATATATAAAAAGGGAAATAAAACTGAATGTGAGAATTACAGAGGTATTTCCCTACTGAGTGTTCCTGGCAAGATCTATGCAAGTATACTTGAGAAACGGGTGAGAAGAATTGTGGAAGAAAAGCTTGGTGAAGAACAAGCTGGATTCAGGCCAAATAGAGGCTGACAGGATCAGATCTTCACTTTACAACAAATAGTCGAGAAAGCATGGGAATATAACAAAGATCTGTATTTCAGTTTCGTTGATTTGGAAAAGGCATATGACAAGGTGCCAAGAGAGAAGCTATTCAATATGCTGCAGTTATATGGTGTCAATGGGGCATTATATCAAGCAATACTTAGTCTTTATTTGAGTTGTAAGTCAGCAGTTAGAATTGAAGGAAGTACAGGAAGATGGTTTAATGTTAAATCTGGTGTGAGACAAGGATGTACATTATCCCCTCTGTTATTCATTATCTATATGGATCACATTATGAAGGAAAGTGGTATTAAACATGATATCAAAATTGGAGATGTTAATGTCATTCTTTGCTTTATGCGGATGATGTTATACTTCTAAATAAATCCGCTACAAGGCTGCAAGATTCTCTGACTAAATTGAATAGCTGTTGTAATAGATATGGTATGAAGGTCAGCAATAAAAAGACAAAGACAATGAAAATAGGCAGAATCACTGAAAATGTCAACTGTGTTGTGAATGGAGAACCTGTGGAACAAGTAAAACATTTCAGCTACTTAGGCACGATTTTTACTGAAGATGGTAAATTAAATATAGAAATAGACAACAGAATCAGCAAAGCTGGTATGGTGGGAAGTCAATTGAATAAATTCATATGGAATAAGAGAGAAATTAGTCGGAACACTAAATTAGCTGTATACAAGACAGTGTTCAAACCTGTTTTAACTTATGGATCTGAGAGCTGGGTCAGAAGTAAATCGCTTGACCAAAGACTAGAGACCGCAGATATGAGAGTCCTAAGAAAGATTAGAGGCGTGAACAGATGGCATCAATGGCAATATCATATTAAAAATGAGGATATTAGCAAAGAACTCGACATTGTCAGCATCCAGGAATGCGTTAGCAGAGCTAATCTCAGGTGGTATGGTCACTTAAATTGAATGGGAGAGGAAAGATTAGCAAAACAAGTGTTCTTTGCCAGGTTGGCAGGAAAACGACCCAGAGGAAGACCAAGATATAGGTGGATTGATACGGTACAAAGTGCCTTAGACGATAGAAATATAAGATCTGATAATGTTGGAGTCTTGACAAGTAACAGACTGATTTGGAGGAAAATTGTAGATAGGAAGTTAGTAATGATGTAAATTTTTCATGTAGTACTGTCATATCCTGTACACCCCTTGAGGGTACATGGCAGGAATTTGATGATGATTCGACAATGTTCAACATGAGCAATTAATTGAAATCCTTTCAAAAATAGGCATGGACAGAAAAGACATTAGGCTAATAACTAATCTTTACTGGGAACAGACTGCATCTTTGAGAATAAATAGCGAGACCGCAAAAGAATTCCCAGTTCAGAATGGTGTGAGACAAGGCTATGTCTTGTCTCCGATTCTCTTTAACCTATACACAAAAGAAATATTTAATAAAATTAGTAACCTCAAAGGAATCACTGTAGGAGGCAGAAATATTAATAACATAAGATATGCAGGTCACACTGTTCTTCTAGCTGAAAACAAATATGACCTCAAGACTCTTATAGAGGAAACCCTCAAGTATAGTGAACAGTATGGCGTCAGTTTCAACTTTAGAAAGACAAAAATCATGATAATTTCAAGAAAAAAGGAAACACCAAAAATATCCATCAATATAAAAGGAAATAAATTAGAATAGGTGCAAACATACACATACCTCGGACAGTTGATCACAGAGAAAGGTAGGAGAGAAAATGAAATTAGGAAAAGGATTGAAATTGCAAGGTCAACTTTCAACAATATGCAAAATCTACTGACATCTAGAAAATTAAATCTGAAAACAAGACTAAGAATCTCCAAATGTTACATATGGTCCACATTATTATAAGTAGAGACATGGACACCCTCCAATCTGAGTGTGAAAAAACTAGAGACCTTTGAAATGCGGATGCTGCAAAAAATTATGAGAATATCATGGAAAGACAAAAAGACAAATGAAGAGATACTAGAGATGGTAGGTGTAAACAGGAGCCTGATAAAAGAAATTAAAAAAAGAGAAAAGTCAGCTATTTTGGACATATTCTGAGACATAACTGCCTACAAAGGACACTTCTCAAAGGAACTATCAAGGGAAAGAGAAGGAGAGGAAGACAAAGACTGGAGTGGATGAAAAATATAGAAGGCTGGACCTATCTCTCCTATGAGGAATGCAGCAGAGAGGTGCAGAATAGGACATGGTAGTCAATCTCCTGGAGGGAGAAGACACCTGACAGGACAAGAATCTCTGCACCCAGTCCACAGCTTCTTTATCCCCATGGAATCAATAATCCAGGTGTGGTCATATCAAAGCCAAATTCTCTTTCAATATTATTATCATTCTTATACAAATTCTCTATATACTCTTTCCATCTTTTTTTTTATTGCTGCTTCTTCCATCAGAAATTTACCCAATTACTTTTTACAACTCCTAATCTAGGGATAAACTTCCTTCTCTGTAACAACATTTATTTTTCTAAACAGATCTTGTTCTATAATTTCCTTCCAACTTGTTTAGATGTTTTTCCTTATCTCTACAAGCCTGTCGTTGGAAATCTGCACTAAGTTGTCTAACTCTTTCTTTGTTTGTCTGAAGTTTCATTTATTTGCCTCTATGACTGTACATTTTGTTTCTTCCTATAGTTCTAATTTTCTTCCTGTATCCTCAAAAATTTTTAATTTCTTCCCAACTTCTACTTTAAATGCTTCAGCTATCAATAATTCGTGATCTGTCCTACAGTCTGCACCAGATAATGTTTTTGCTGCTTGAATAGCACTCCTCCACCTGCAGCAATATAATCTATCTGATTTCTGTATTCTCCATGACGTGAAGTCCATATGAAGTACATTCTTCTTTTATGTTGTTGGCAGCAGTTTGCAATAAAGTAACTGTTCTCAACACAAAACTCCAACATCCTTTCTCCTGCTTCATTCCTCAGTCCTAAACCAAATTTTCCAGTGATGCCTAGTTCTTCTTTTTCATCCACTTTTACATTCCAATCACTTAATATAAAAAGAAAATCTGTTTTATCAACACTGTATACTACTTTTTGCAAGCTGCTGTAAGATTCTTTCTACCACATCTTCACTTGAATCTGTAGTGAGTACATACACCTGTATGAGTGTAACATTCACTGGGTATACCTTTATTCTGATTAAAATTATTCTACTGGACACCGAGTTGTAACCCAAAATGTATTTTCTGTATTCTCTTCTAACTATGAATGCTACTCCATTTCTTCAAAGGTTTTCATGCCCAGAGTAATACATCATGAAATCATTTGTATCAAAGTGACACATTCCTGTCCATCTCAGTTTTTGGATTCCTAACATCTTAACTCAAATCCTTCTCATTTCTTACTTCACCAGTTCCAGTTTTCCTTGATACCTGCTTCTTGCATTTCAAGTTCCTATTTTATGTAAATCAGTAAAGCAGAGGCAACTTGTCTGTAATTAACTCTATCAGAAGTTGAACTTCCAGATGACTTTGATCCAGCTTCATCATCCTTGTTAACTTCATTAGAAGTTACTCTCTGCTCTTTGCTAGTAGCCATTTCAATTCTTCAGATCTGGGTGTCCCATCTTCCAGCACTATATCACAATAACTTAAGCCTATATTCACTCTTCATCCCCATCTTCTCTCAATAATTCCACTGACACACTATCAACTCCAGGAGCTCTTCCATTGCTAATATCATTTCACTTTTCATTATTACTATGCAGTCTGATGCTGCCTCTCTCAAACAATCCCTGACTACTTTCTATACACTGACATTCTTTCCTTGTAGCTTCTTAAGTAATGGCACTGTTCCAAGCAGCCATCTAAGTTTGTCATAATTGCCAGCTTTGTAGTTCCACACACACACACACACCCTTCTTGACTGAGAATATTCCACATGTTGAGCAACTTTCCAGAACAAGGCCACATGGTGACTTTAATTAATCGGAGATAGTGTTTGCTGTGGCTATGATAACTATCCTTTGAAACTATTCACATCTAATACTTCAATGAAGTTAGCCAGCGCTGATATAGTCTTATTGACTTCTATCTCACACCAGACAGCACGAAATGAACCATCTCCTTCAGATCTAAAATCCTCCTTAACTGCTATTTTTGTTGGTTGAAGTTCTTCAGCTACCGTGAATACCCCCCTCCTCCTCCTGCTCTATATCCTCTATCCTCTCTGAAAATAAAATATCCTTTACATTCTATCCCAGTAATTACATTGTTCTTTGTTAACCAGATCCAGCTGATGCCATTAATTTTTGGCAAAAATTCCTCTCCTTTATTTCTGATACTTCTAGCATTCATGTGCTTGCATTTCAATATCCTATTGGATCCACAGTTACCCTTGCATAATGTCATTACCAACCCACTCAAATTAAAAACCTGTGAAACTGCACCCAGCAGTTCACAATCATTTCTCCAGTCAATCATTTGTCCCAGAGGTGACTAGAAACATGCTTGATTGCATCCCTACCCTCAATATCTCTAGTTTCCTTGATTCTGTACTTCCAGCCTCTCAAACAACATTCTCTTCATACATCTAACTCCAAAACATTCAAATGCAGTTCATCAGGCATATACAAGTCCTTTTGTCCATCAAATCCACTCCATACACATATTCTACTACATTCTCTACAACACTTTCAGTATCTTACCTTACCTTACATTATTAATATTAGTTACTTCATTCTCCTGTTTCCAACACACTGCTGACATTGGCACCCGCTTGATAAAAGCATACAAAAAGTTTTTAAACAAATGTAAATGTTAAAATAAATTCATCAAAATGAAAAAATTTTAGATATTTTTTTACTTACTGTTCACAAATATCGCAACAGCAGAAAGCTCCGATCATGATCAAAGCATGTGTAGTAATGAAATCCTTCACACAGCCATTGCAGACGTTATTGTGAACATTCCAGTATTTCAAAAATTGAATACTTTGTTCAGATGCCTACTAAGTTTTAATTTACAGAACCAACAGAAAGATGCAAGGGTGTTGATTTCTATCTGCATAGAAGCAGACTCAGCTCGTACTTGTTAGACTGAGCTATCTGGAAATGCAACAATATGCTCGACAGCTTCAGATTTTATGATACATACAGTTTCTCTCAATTGATAAACAGCACTTATTTCAGAAGAAGTGAAATGTGGCATAGGCAAACACGTGTCGATGATGTTTGGAATAGAGAACTAATCTTTAAAACTTAATTTTGTGTCTTCCTTTTTATGGTGCCTTTGTGCAGTGCACAACTTCCACACATGCCTGCAATGGCCCTGTTCTTCTAACACAACTAACGTTTCTTGACTTGCTCATGCACATTTTTCGAAACACTCTCCTTCACCACTCACACTTTCATAACAAATACACACTATATGGCACTAAATCCCTCATATCGAAACCACTGAATATCAAAGTCTTGGTTACTATTTTCCTCATATGCATCAGTGCCATGTAGAATGCTTTTTAAATGATATCGATTAATAAGATTCACAATTAAACACAATCAACTACACAGCCAAAAATAAAGAAAATATTACAACATTGATTAGTGATAATGCAAATATTTACTGAAAGTGAAGACTAATCTGGATAACATGTGCACAATGCTGCCACTTTGGAGGCCTATTATATCATTTGCAATAGTAATCACTGAATAAAAAATCATATCAATAAAAAAATGATGGCATTATAATGGGGGTGCTTAAGGGTCAAAGCTGTATAACTGACCTCCATATAGCCTTTAAAGGAATGCAGAGAACCGACCAGGGCTTCTGACCTAATGTCCAATCCTCACCTTCTTGTGGTGCACCCTGTTGGGTATCTACCTGGATACTGAACAAACAAGGATGGGCTGGCAATTTGGGATTTAGCCGACAAAATTGTATTCTTATTGGTTAAAGCAAAATAAAAAAAATGATGGTACAACATGATAAAATTTCATGCCGGCTGGGGACTCCCGGTTAAACAAGGCCACCGTTGTTTTCGCCAGGGAACCAGGGCAAACAGCAAAAAGTCAGCTACTGGAACAAATCTGAAAACACATCCCAACTCAACATCACCAGAGTTAAAGATCGGTACTATCAACATAAGAAGTCTGAATGGCAAAGAAATGGCGCTAGCTGAGGAATTAGATAAGTACCAGATCAACATAATAGGGGTGACTGAAACAAAAAAGACAAAAACTGGTGAGATCTTTCTGAGCAATAAATACAAAATGTTATATTCAGGCAATGACAATCAAGGAAAAGAAGGAGTAGCCATAGCATTCAACACAATATATGAGGCTAATCTTGAATGGCAGGCAGTCTCAAGTAGAGTAATGTGGGCAAATATGAGAATGGGGGAACTGGACAATGAGACTTATTTGTGCCTATGGTCCCACAGAAGGTTCTACTAAGATAGAAGAGAAGGAATCTTTTGAGGCTTTAGAAAAAGCAACTGACACAATGAAAAAGAAAAAGTTGGTCCTTGTTGGAGATCTAAATAGCAGAGTAGGAAATGATTGTGAGACATACAAAAATATTTTGGGAAAATTTCAAGAAAAGAGCAAAGCTAATAATAATGACAAATATCTGTTGGATTTCTGCTCAGGACATGCATTGGTTATTACTAACACCATGTTCCAACATAGAAATGTGCCCAAATTCACATGGAGAGAAGAGGCAAGAAATAAGAAAAGTCTCACTGAGTATGTTATTGTTGACAGTGATGTTTTATCCCTGGTGCAGGACACCAGAGTAGAGTGTACAGGAGATTTGAAATTGGAAGTGATCACTATTTAGTCTTGAGCAGGATAAAATTGAATTTCATATTGAAAAGAATAGCATGTAAGATAGAGACCCCCCCCCCCCCAAGTAGGAAATAAAATTCAATAAAGAATAATGATGAGCAATCTTGCTAATAAACATTACAGCATCTCATGGTGAGTAAGTTTTATAGAAATAATTTTAAATATTATATCAAATTTATGAAAAATAAAACAGAACACAAAAGAACATACCTATGCACCAGGTCTTTTAAATGATCAGCTGCAGGCATTTTAACAAAGGTTACTGGTGCAAAAAACTGATGTGAGCCAAACTTCTCTCCTAAAGGTAATCCAGCATCTTTATACATTTTATGGACTGCTTGCTTCAGTTCTGCCCAGCATTTTCGTAGCTGCTGCTGTTCCAAAGCTTGCTTCATTTCAAAATACCTAGAAATAAAAATTATAACATGAACATAAAAATATCATATAATATATTATTATTATTAAGATAGACCTTCAGGGAGTCACAGACTCATTGAGGGAGGCCACTTCTACACACACCAGCTATCATACTTATTATTCAATTCATTGACACTGCTTGCACTCACAACATCCAATGACAATCCATTCCAATCACACACCACCCTCTGAGAGAAAAATCTAGCCCTCACACCCTTCTTGTGGCCTTCATTCTCAGCTTCCAAGGATGCCCTCTCGTTCTTTCCCCACCTCTAGAAATTGAAAAATTCCATTAATTGAAAACTTGTATGATCCTTTTGAAGTTTGTAAGTCTCAATCATATCACCCCTCTTTCTCCGGTTTGTTAGTGTCTGTAGTCTACAAATTCTCAATCTGTCTTCATAATCAGTATTCCACAATCCTGATATCATTTTTAACGCTCTCCTTTGTACTCTCTCCAATATATATATCAGAATCACAATGGAAATCAGGAGACCAGACCTACACACAATAGTCCAAGTGAGGTCTTATCAAAGCCTTGTAAAGAGGCAAAATAACATCCTTATCTCTACATGTGAACGTTCATTTCAGCATTGCAATTAAGTTGTGTTTGCAATCTTTGCCACATGGCCCCTAAACTTCAAACATCCTATCTATTAACACTCCAAGATCCCTAGCCTCATCAGTTTCTTCTAGCCTAATCCCACCAATATAATATGACATTGGATATCAAATCATGCCGAAGTGAATGACTTTACATTTACTGACACCCTTTTTCTCATGCCCACAATTCCAGCCTATTCAAATCATTCTGCAAAGACTGCATATCAACAGCATTCCTGATTACCCTAGCTATCTTTGCATCATCAGCAAATAACTGAATCTCGCTTGTCAAATCCTTCCCAATATCATTAATGTACAGATTGCATAACAGTGGACAAGCACTGATCCTTGTGGTACACCACTTATTACCTTGTAGATTCATATCCCCCCCCCCATAATACTTTTTGATATCTGTCAGTCAGCCATCCTATAATCCATGCTAATATTCTATAACCCAAACCCATTTTCTATAATTTATGCAACAGTCTACCATGCTATATTCCGTCAAAAGCTTTAGAAAAATCCAGAAGTATCATGTTGTATCCATTCCCCTTGTCTAGTTCAATGGTAACATTGTTATAGAATGTGAGCAAGTTGCTAAGACATGACCTTCCTTTAGTAAACCCATGTTGTTCATTGCAAAGTAGAGATTCACTGTCAACCCATTTCTAAATGTGAGCCGTAACCAATTTTTCCAAAATCTTCACCACCACTCCTGAGATACTAATTGGTCAATAGTTGGATACATCGGTCTTTACACCACCCTTGTGCAATGGAATTAGTATACATTCCACATTCCTTCAATTCCTGCGGAATCCTCCTTGTTCTGAGACTCATATTAAACATCCTGGTCGAAGGAATGGCCAGTTCAGCTGAACACTCTTTTAGCACACATGCTGATATTCCATCAGTCCTTATTGCTGAATTCTTATTCAATTTGTGCAATAGCTCAATCGGCCTCACACACACCTGCGTTTCTTCATCTAGTGAAGAAGTAATAGTGAGCTCAATGTTGTGTTCACCAGGTTTAACAAAATGGGCATGCATTAACTGAACAACCTCTTCTGCATCTGTAACCCTCACAGCATCTGGATTTACAAGTTATTCTTTCATATTCATTCTTTCTTTTACTTGCAGCATATCGATAGAATTCTCATGGATTGTCTTTAACATACAGAGCCAGTTTCTTTTTATACTCAGACTTTGTTTACATACAACAGTTGTGACTAATCTAGTCTGCTGCTTATAACGTTCATAACGACATCATCTTTATGGAAACTGTATTCCTTCCACGTCGTCCTTTTCTTACAAATTTCTTGCTTAATAAGATTACACATCCATTTGCCTCCTACTCTATTTATACCTTGAACTCACAGGACACATTCTGATATCGCATCATTTAAGTATTGTTTAAATGCTTCCCATTTAAATGTGCCGTTGATATTCTTTCCATCCAGAAACTGATCCCATTCCACTGAACTCAGTATATTATGACCAACTCCTCAGTTGGTCATAATTTCTTGCTTTGCTGCTTAGCATGTACCCTTTTATGAATGGAACATTCATAAACTTAGTCACTTCCCAAGTGAGTGCTACATGATCACTGTCGCCAAACGGAAACAGAATAGTTACGTCTTTAACTGAAATGCCCTCTGACACTGCAATCAAAACTAACACTCTCTGACTTTGAGTTCCTTCTGTCACATGCTGCTTGAGGAAGTTGTCCAGCAACAGCATAATAAATGCATTTTCATTCTTCTCATGAGATTCTACTGCTACCCAATCAATATTTGGATAATTAAAGTATCCCATTATGATTACTCTTTTCATGCTCATCTTTTTTATTTGGTGATGCATTTCTTCATTACCAGCAACCGATCCACCAGGTCTGTAACAACATCCCACTATCTTGTTAGATTCCACCTCACACCAAATGGCTTCAAACTCAGTGCCACACGAAATGTTGTTAGTAGTAGTACTACAATCATAGGGCTCGACTAACTGGATTCAAGTCATCCAATATCATTAGCAGCACACCCCCATCCCTCTCAATCCTTCCTAAAAATACTGTACCCATGACACTCGATACCAGTTAGTAGATCCGATTCTGATAGCCAGGTCTCACTAATACCTACAATCTGAGGTTGCAACATATTGACTAAGGCAACAAACTCTATCCCTTTGTTTCTGATACTCCTAGCATTCGTGTACAGACTTAATAATCTACCTGCTTGTTCTTTTGTATTGTCTTGTCTGTAGTCTGCCTGACACAGTTGGACAACTTGCAGATCTCTATTCTCTAATGCTTTACACATGTAGACATCTTTGCACACATTTGATGGGTCCGAACCGGATGAACACAAACCCGAAATCACTCTCTCCTCGTCAACATTTTCATGACAAAGCCCATTCGCTTCATTAACACAGTTACATAACATTGTAGCACTTGCACATTCACACCGTTCCTCCCTTTATAATTTAGTTTCCCTGACTCTCTATGTTAGGTCACATACCAGTTATTAGTTTTTCCAGATTCCTGATACCAAACGCATTCAGGAGTAGGCCATCCCTCTTATACAAATCCAGTCTTCCCTCAAACTCACCCCACACACATCCAAATATCGCATCCATTACGTCTAATCAGCCTATGCATGGAATCGTTTGCCATCATAGCCCTTCTTCTTAATTCATTTTTATCGTAGCGCGGTAAAATACTAACGATTTTCACTTTCTCACTCTTCACTCTCGCCTCTTCTAACAACCATTTCATGTCCTCTTTCATACTGAACTTATCTCCAGTATAATCGCTCATACCTACAATTTCATTTATTTTTCTTTTCTGTTTTTGAATTCCTTGCATTATATTTTTAATTTTCGCTCCAGGAAAACTCGTAATTCTCTCATCTACAGCATGTTTTATTACAGAGTCACCATACCAAATAACTTCTTTCTTTTTATTAACAACGTCACTTACCTGATTTCCGTTATTTCCTGACTTACCTGTTTCCTTGTTTCTTATTTTCCTGTGTTCATTTTTCTTTTTCTCCCTATGGTCATTTAAACACCTCTCCATGTGTTACACTCACATTCATATTCAATATATTCTCTGCATACCAGAAAGTATATTGAAAATATACTAAATAAAATTAATGATTTAATACAAAAAATTCATTTTACATAAAAAATTAATTTTAAATTTCATGAATATACCACATGGTTAGCCTAGTGGCTGTGCACTTCACAACCATATGCCTGGGGAAGGAGTGTCCTAGGTTCGATTCCTGTCTGTGACATGAGAAGCTGAAGGATTTTCCTCAGCCATAGCCAAGTTAGCCGGTCTTGGGCATGGACAGTAGAGTTTTTTTCCCCAGTTTATCCTGGGGTTTTTCATCCCACAAAACAGGCAAACTGGCCTTGAGAACTCAACGCTACTGGACATAGGATACACCAGGGCATAGGACTGACCACCTTATCCTGTGAAAGGTTTGAAGTCCGATGATTAATAAACCCTCGACACCGCAAGGTATAAAGAAGATGAGATAAGATGAGAATTTCATGAATGTAGTGTCACAAGCAACCCCTCTTTTCGGGATATACAATGGTGTCCAAAACCTAAGGACTAACACTATTTCTGAAGATTATAACAACAAATTCAGACGAATCACCTTGTGGAAATTTGTATAACAGACAATTAAGAAAAAACAGATACACATTCAAATTTTCTAATCTCACAAAGGGGTCATGTGATAGCACTTAACAGGATAAAGGGCTGCATTAAGCCTGCATGAAGTAAGCTCTTTTTGTGAAGGAATAAAGTTGCAAATTTGGATATCTTGTAACATCTCAAAAACAACATCTAGATGATTTCACATGGGGAAAAATTATTAGAAAGCTTGAAGGAGGTTGCAGAATTACTGATATTGCAGAGAGTTTGTATTCTCGCAATGCATGGTGTCCAGGCATTCAAACCAGTGGAATGTTTTTCAGATGTTTGCTAAGAGGTTGCCCTCACTCTGCCATAGAGAGCATGAAGACAGATTTTTAGTTATAACAGCAAAACATAATCAAAGCACAATGGCAGGTGAGCTTGCAAGTCAGTTCCATTCAAGCACAGGTATGCAGATATCTCAATAAACTGTGGCAAGACCTGTAACAAGTACGCCTATACACCCAAAGGACTGTAGCCTGCATCCCTTTATCCATAGCTCATCGTAGAGCACATTTTCAGTGGTGCTGTATCCATAAAAATTGTAAAAGACACCAATGGGTAATGTATTCTATACAGATAAGTCTTTCCTTCGATTCTAGAAGATGATACTTGATCTGGCATGAAAGTGGTACTGCTCACCATCGTGAAAATGTTCTTGAAAGGAATAGATACAGCAGCGCTGGGGTCATGATATTGAGGCATTATGCTTACTGGATGTACCGAGCTACAAGCTGGAAAATTGGACTATGACTAGTGAACAATATCACAACCAAGTTCTTCAACATCATTTGATATTGTTCCTTGGTGCTGTAGGCAAAGTATTAATTTTTATGGATGACAATACCACACCACATTGTACATAAGCAGTGGAGATGCTTCAGGTGACCAAAGGTATTAATTGAATCAGGGGCCAGCATGCTTCCCAGATCCCAACCACATAGAACACGTTTCGGACGCAATAGGGAGATGCAATGCTGCTCAAAATTCCTCTCCAGAAAACAAACAAGGCCTTATCTTTACTCTGAAGGAGTTGGCCAGTTTGCCTCAAGAACTCTTGAATCCCTTGGTGCTAGTGATACAATGTTGTGAGAGCTGCATTGCAGTTCAGGGTGGACATATTTCACACTGAAATGTCTCTCAGCATAGTTTTCTGTAAACACTGTACATTAATTCCTTAAATACATCCTTAGGAAAGTTGTATGATTTGCCAAAAACATATTGCAATTTAATCTGTATGAAATTTATAACACATTTTGTGTAATATAATTTATTAATATGCTGGCAATAAATTTATGTCCACATCTGACCATAGTCATGAAATGTTTTCACATATTGGTAAAAATGTAGTTTGTCCTTCGCTTTTGGAAACCAGTGTATTTATTTACAATACTTTTAAAAATTTGCCAGTTTCAGCAACAATGATTTTTGCTGCAATGTTATTGATTTCATCATATCTAAAAATGATTCAAATTAGGCTTCATCATGTTTATTATACAGTTTTTCTTGCTTAGATGAACAATTGTAACACTGTGGTTTACCAAAAGAACATGCTAAATAAAAATTTTAAAAAATGGCAGATGCCAAATATTTAACATGGGTTGTTATAAACTAAGTTAAAACTGAGATATTCATTAATACAGAAAAAATTTAGTTGGAAATATTTCTGAAATTCTTATAAACTATTTCCAGCTCATGGGGTGCGATCAATTTTGAGTTAGATGAGAGAAATGGTTACTCAGTGATACTGCTAGACTTTCCAAAGGCATTTGACAAGATTCCACAAAGAATCCCACTGCATAAACTGGGAGATGGACATGAATCTGGTGATCTGGATTAGAGGGTGGTTTATGGAGGAATTGAGTCTAGCAGAAGGCAGGTGACCAGTAGCATACCAGGGCTTAGTACTTGATAGGAAATCAATTGTTTGCTGATGATGCTAAACTGGGAAGCACAATGGTAAATGAAGGTGATGCAGAGATCCTGCAGAAAGACAAATAGATCAACAGTATGGGCGAAGGTTTGTTAATGGCTGCCAGTTCAATGTGGCGAAGCACTTCGAGAAAAAAAAAGATCACAAGCTCTATACTATATTGATGGAACTGAACTGCAGAAACTGATGAGGCCAGGGACTTACTGCCTAAACATAACATGTAATTATTTAGCTGTCTCACTGTTTTAGTTTATTTAGTTTCAGCAATTGCAATTATGCCCACATAACACCACTAATTCATCTGCAAGTTCAAGTTCTTTTCCGGCATAATTTCTTATGTTGATGGTGCCTTCAATTCTGCTGATGGAGAGGTGGTTCCAGTATGACTTTTCACTGCTTGCCATGATTCAGATGAAAACAGCAGGGACTTTGTTTAACTGAGCGATGTCCCAGCCAGAATAGACAGAATGACATTTCATAACATTGTATCATGTTTGTTTGTTTGTGGTTTAAGCCAGTAGAATAGTTTAAGTGGCTAAATCCCAGCTGTCAGACTGTCCTTGTTCATAAAATGAATAGTCAAAGAGTATTAGCATTTCAGTGCATAACCTAAACAAATTTCAGCACAAAGAAATAATACATACCTCCTTTCATTACAAGACTCACAATGGCATGCAGATGCAATTCCATTCTGTGCACCATCTGCTTCAGTTACTTCATTAGACAAGTACAATTCTCTACCTGCTTGTGCATAATCCTAAAAATGATTTTTTTTTAAATTGTAGAAACTGCAATTTACTGATTCAAATATGCAAAATGTTTATATATCAGAAGAATTAATTTGTAATTTTACATTAGAAAATAAATTCCTGATTGTAAGTAATTAACATGAAAATGAAAAAAAGATAACACTTGTCATTGTTAATGAAATACTTTCTTCATATCTAATTAAATGCAAGGATTTTATCTGGATTACTGAAATAGTAATTCTTCTGGCAAAATAAAAAGTTAAACACACAGGGCACATAATAAAAGTTAAATAATAAATTATATAAAATGAAATGTGTGCTCAATATCTATATGGTAAATTATCTCAATTTTCTCTTAAGCTTTTTTTTTAATGTCCCTTTCAAAACTTATCCCAAAAAACAAATATTATGCCAAAATAATTTGACAAGTGTTGTGCAATAATGAAATTGTAGCAATTAAATATGATTTATATATATATATACAGTAAAACCCCCATTTTTACATTTTCCAGGGGACTGATGGAAAAAAGTGTAAATAGCAAGAAATGCAAAAAAAAAAAAAAAACATTCAAAAAAGGCTAAAAGATGACTTACTACTAGTATGCGAGTCCACATACTAGATTACAAAATTTAATAACTGAAAATAAATGAATTTACAATTACATTTATCTAATTTAAAAAATCTTTAACTGTTGATTGTTTTTGCTTTTTCTGCACTCTTATAAGTTCCATCTGCCTCTCCACAGTGTATAAGGCATTAAATGCCCCATTTTCTCCTGATGCACTTGCAATATACTGCCTCAAAACAGAGATAGCTTCCATTGCTTCTTTACTAGTAGGGATGGTAGGTTCTTGATCACAGTCTTCTTCAACCACTTCTTGACCAAGGTGGTTGGAAAGGATGTCTTCTACACTTAGTACCATTGTTGTGATCACACCAGCATCAAAATAGTCTTGAAATGGGGAAGACTCATCCATCACATACCAGTTGTTGGGCTCTGACATATCTTCTTCTTCCTCCTGTAGTTGTTCCTCTTCTTCCACAAACGTAACTTCTGCCTTCTGGAAACAGTTGGATATCGTTTCAGGAGTAATGCAACCATGCTTTGGCCACATAATGCATGGCATCAAGGATTGATATGATCATTTGTTTTGGGTCCATACCATTAACATGCATAAACACAGCTTTTTCAACAAGCATTTTTCTATATTTCCATTTAAATGCATGGATGATGCCTCAAAACAGAGATAGCTCTAATGGCTGAAGCTCACTTGTACAATTAGGGGGAAAGAACACTAATCTAATGTTTCTGAGCTGCAGATCTTTAGGGTGTGCAGGACATTTGTCTAGCAGTAGTATTTTGCAGTGATTTTCCCCCATTTTAGCATCCAGAGCATGCATGGTGGATGTGAAGATGCTGCTGCTGGTCATTCATGCTGTGCTGCTGGCATCATGCTTAGTAGGCAGATTTTTCACTTTCTTGAAACAACTTGACTTTTTAAATTTACCAATTACCAGTGGAGGTAATTTTTCTGATCCATCAGCATTGACTGTTTTGCTCATGGTCAATGTTGATGGATCAGAAAAATTACCTCCACTGGTAATTGGTTTTTTCACCATGACACTTCTCTCCTTTAAAACACAATGTTTTACTTGGCAGAATATTATAAAAGAGCCCAGTTTCATCAACATCGAAAATATTTTTCAGTTCATAGTCCTGAATAATAGTCTTTAGTTCATGTTTCCACTGGTTTACAGTTTTCCCCTGCAACACTATTACTTTCTCCACACACTTGATTATACACAATATGTGACGAGTCTTGAAACGATCAATCCATCCATTTGATGCAGTAAATCATTAATTCCCAACCTCGCAGCAAATTCAAGAGCTTTTGCTCGGAGTATAGTACCATCGACTGGAATACCCGACGCTCTCATAGAAACAAACCACTCTGCCACAAGTTTATCCAATTCATCGTATGTTGATGTCCAGACATATTTTTGTTTTTTTTGACATAGCGCAGATTGCTGTTCATTCAGTTCAATGCTTGACCTGTTTATTTTTACTATCGTATTCAAAGTGAACACGGAGAGTCCAAGATCTTTTGCTAAATGCACAAGTGTTCCGGCATGCAAATCTACGCTATCACACGCTAAATTACGTAGCAGAAATTCTGCAATATCTATCAATTCATACTGTGATTGAAAAATCACAGTATCGTTCATCACTACATCACTGATGCAAGCATGCAAATCACAATGATGGCAGATACGAAACTATAGATGAAAGCAACAACGCCATCTGGGAACAGAAATGTGCAGATTTTCGCAGAAATAGATTCGAAAATCAGTATTGCCACCCAAGAAAAAAAATGCAAATCACGGGAAATAACGTCTACATCAAGTTGTTAATGGCGGGAAAACAATATATCGTAAGAATAAGCCTTAAGATGGGACCAACGGAAAATGACGTAAATGGCAGGAAAACGTAAATTACGGGAACGTAAAAACGGAGTTTTACTGTATATATATATAAAAGTTAGTGCATATATATAACTTGGGTGTTAGTTATATATTAGAAAAACAATTTTAACAATTTGCCACAAAACATGTAAAAAAAATTAAAACTTTCATTGATACTTTATCAATTAAAGTATCAATTATATAAACACTATTCTCGTAGACAGGCTTATACGTTGGTTATGCATTATTAAAACACTTAAGGAATTGAACAACATAGTTAAGGATATAAATTAAATTAAACTTTAATAAATATTTTCCGATATTTCGGCAACGTCACGTTGCCATCTTCTAAAGGAACTTACAAAAAAAAGTTACGTGCACGTAGGCACTACAACACACAAACTGGGAATGAAGAGATGAAGCTATTGTTCTCCTAACAGTCCTGATGGTGCCCTCTAGCGGGCTAAGTAGGTGTTCTTGGCTGTTGGGCTGAAGGTCTGCTGATGTAGGCCTCCCAAATTTGGGGCAGTCGCATACAACCAAATTTGTTGAGGTTTGGAGAATTTCTTAGGGCTGAGGCTGATTCCATAAACAATCTTTCAAATTTGTATTTGCTACGGTGTATCACTGTAGCTTTCTTCCACCGTATTCTGTGGCGTGTATCCAGAGCATGGTCCGCAAGCCCAGAATGACTGTACTTGTGAAAACGGATGTAGTCCTTGTGTTCTGAAATTCTGATATTCGCTGTCCTGCCTGTTTGGCCAAAGTAAGACAGTTTACAACTGCAAGGGACCTGGTATACACCAGGTAGGTCTAGGGGAAGTGGTTGGTCTTTTGTGGAGCGGATAAGGGATGCCAATTTTCTGTAAGGTTTGTAACAGGAGGTCAGGTCATGTTTTTTTAAGATTTTGGTAATCTTTTCTGAGGTGCCTCGGATGTAGGGAATGGTGATGGATTTAAAGTAATCCTTGTTGTGGAGGGGGGGGGGGGGGGGGAAGGGGATCTGTGGTTTGTAGGTTCTAATATTTTTTGGATTTTTTTGGGGGGTAGCCATTGGCTGAGAAAGTGTTGAGGATGTGATTTAGTTCAGTGTTTAGGGCCAAGTCGTTTGAACAGATTAGTTTAGCCCTGTTGTATAGTGTTTTCACTACTCCATATTGTTGTGAGGGGGGGGGGGGATTGTTGGTGAATGTATCTGCCTGTATGGGTGGGTTTTCTGTAAACTGAGAAAACCAAGATTCCATTAGGCTGGCGGGTGACTAGTGTGTCTGGGAAAGGGAGGCTGCTGTTTTCCTCTTTTTCCAGAGTGAATTTGATTCTAGGGTGTTGATTGTTTAAGTGTGTTAAGAAGGAGAGAAGTGTTTCAGAGCCATGTGGCCAAATAGCGAACACATCATCAACGTGGCGAAGCCATATGGTTGGTTTTTGTGGGGCAGAGGCTAAGGCTTTTTCTTCAAAGGTCTCCATAAAGAACCTTGGCCGATTTCTTTATGGAGACCTTTGAAGAAAAAGCCTTAGCCTCTGCCCCACAAAAACCAACCATATGGCTTCGCTACGTTGATGATGTGTTCGCTATTTGGCCACATGGCTCTGAAACACTTCTCTCCTTCTTAACACACTTAAACAACCAACACCCCAGAATCAAATTCACTCTGGAAAAAGAGGAAAACAACAGCCTCCCTTTCCTAGACACACTAGTCACCCGCCAGCCTAATGGAACCTTGGTTTTCTCAGTTTACAGAAAACCCACCCATACAGGCAGATACATTCACCAACAATCCCCCCCCCCCCTCACAACAATATGGAGTAGTGAAAACATCATACAACAGAGCTAAACTAATCTGTTCAAACGACTTGGCCCTAAACACTGAACTAAATCACATCCTCAACACTTTCTCAGCCAATGGCTATCCCCCCCAAAAAAATCCAAAAAATATTAGAACCTACAAACCACAGATCCCCCCCCCCCTCCACAACAAGGATTACTCTAAATCCATCACCATTCCCTACATCCGAGGCACCTCGGAAAAGATTACCAAAATCTTAAAAAAACATGACCTGACCTCCTGTTACAAACCTTACAGAAAATTGGCATCCCTCATCCGCTCCACAAAAGACCAACCACTTCCCCTAGACCTACCTGGTGTTTACCAGGTCCCTTGCAGTTGTAAACTGTCTTACTTTGGCCAAACAGGCAGGACAGCGAATATCAGAATTTCAGAACACAAGGACTACATCCGTTTTCACAAGTACAGTCATTCTGGGCTTGCGGACCATGCTCTGGATACACGCCACAGAATACGGTGGAAGAAAGCTACAGTGATACACCGTAGCAAATACAAATTTGAAAGACTGTTTATGGAATCAGCCTCAGCCCTAAGAAATTCTCCAAACCTCAACAAATTTGGTTGTATGCGACTGCCCCAAATTTGGGAGGCCTACATCAGCAGACCTTCAGCCCAACAGCCAAGAACACCTACTTAGCCCACTAGAGGGCACCATCAGGACTGCTAGGAGAACAATAGCTAGAAGATGGCAACGTGACGTTGCCGAAATATCGGAAAACATTTATTAAAGTTTATTTAATTTATATCCTTAACTACGTTGTTCAATTCCTTAAGTGTTTTAATAATTATCTACACTATGCAAGTTACTTTCAAGGTTAATGATTCTGAAAAAAAAAAGCAAAATTGAATAAGAAAAAGAAATTTCAATCACATATTCAAATTTTTTGATTCCATACAAAGGGTGCAGTCAAAGGTGGTGAGAAACAGGAAGAACGACTATGAAAAATGACTAATAAGTACTGATTGTAGGGAGGTGATAGAAACAAATGAAACAGTTGAGTTAATGAATGATCATTTTGCAAGGGTGTGCACAACCCAGGTGGAGAGTGCAGTGCCAGATTTGACAATGAATGATGAATGAATAGAGGTAGAAGAAGTGAAGGGATTACAGTATTGAATGCAAATAAGGCCATGGAATTAGATGGGATACATTTGTCCATGTATCATGAGAATATGCAAAGAAACTGGTACCCCACCCCCTCTGACCAAACTGTTTAATTTAAGCCTCAATTCTTGGAAAGTGCTAAAGGGAATAAGGCCAAATAATTTCATTCTAAAGGAGACTCCAAAACAGAGGTAGCAAATTATAGGCCAATCACTGCCTTGGGAGTGGTGGTAAAGTACTAGAGAAGTTGGTAAAAGACAGAATCCAGGACTGAGTAGAGAGGAATATGATACTCTACAGGAATCAAGCATGGTTTTGTGAAAGATAGGTTTTCCTTTATTAATCTGCTCATTTTATTATAAAATAGTACAGTGACAAATGAGTTGGATAAAAGCAATGGCTACACAATAATACTTAGCTTTGCAAAGACATTCAGGATACCACATGGAAATTTGCTACATAAAATGGAGCATATGCAGATGGGAATGAAGCTGGTGGTTTGGATAAAAGGATGGACAATGGACAGATATCAAAGATAATAGGGAAAAGTGAACACAGGAGAAAGTGGGTGACTAGTGGTATGCCACAGGACTCTAGTTAGTCACTGCTATTTTACCTGTACATCAGTGATAAGTCCATGCAGTTAGCCTAGTGACTAACTTCACAACCATATGCCTGGGGAAGGAGTGTCCTAGGTTCAATTCCTGTTGGTGATGTGAAGAGCTGAAAGATCTTCCTCAGCCACAGCCAAGTTAGCTGGTCTTGGGAGTGGACAGTAGGGTTTTTTCCCCAGTTTATCCTGGAGTTTTTCATCCTGCAAAGCAGGCAAACTGGCCTTGAGAACTCAACACCACAGGATACACCGGGGAGTAGGGTTGACCACCTTATCCTGTGAACGCTTTGAGGTCCGATGATTAATAAACCCTCGACACTACAAGGTAAAAAAGGGTAAAAGGAAGATGAGATGAGATCAATGATATAGAGATTGACTTCTGGGAAATTTTAATTTTTTTTTTGTTCATCAATGATGCAAAGATCAATAATCAATGAAGGTAATGCACAGATCTTATAGGATGACTAAGACAGACTGGGTTTGGGCAAAGGATAATGGTTATCAGTTTAATGTGGGCAAGTGTAAAGATCATGAACTCTGAGATTAGATCACAAGCTGTCTACTACACTGATGGAGCTGAACTGCAGGAAATGGATGCGGTAAGGGACTGGGGGAGGGGAAAGAGAGAACTGGGAACAGAGAGTTCTAGTTTAGACACACTGCAAAGGCAGGCAAAATAGTATATCAGCTTACATGGTTGTTGAAGAATACATTGACAAGATAGGGGAGTTATTATTCTCCTTTATAAAGCTTTAATAAGGTCACATGTGGACTATTGCATGCAGATTTGGTTGGCTAGATTCCATGGGAGTAAGGACATGGTAGAGAAGATCCAGAAGTGAATGGGACCATGATTGTGGCAGATCTCCCTGTGAGAATAGACTGAATATGTGTGACTACGCATGCGTGCACACATACACATTTCAAAGACTAGCCAATTTGAGGAAAAAAAAAAAAAAAAAAAAAAAAAAAAAAAAAAAAAACGATGGTAGAAGATGGAAACTGGCATGAAGAAATGAACAACCTTAACTTTACCAGCTCAAGTCACAAGGCTTGGTCACTATTCTGTCGACTGGAAGGCACCAGCACTCCAAACAGAACTAAAGGAAAAATAAACCCTAACAGTATTGCAAAAATCTTAGCACAAAAAGAAAGCTAAACACAAATTTCCACATATAAAAAAAAAGAAATCTGTCATCTTTATAAAAAAGGTTTTCTTATCATATCCTACATCTACAGCAAACTTCAATCCAGTAACTATAGATGAAATTAATGCAGCACTCTAACTAAAACAGGTAAAGCTGCTGGTGTTGATAGCTATCTAATTTCTTCTTCATAATAATAAATGATGAGCAGCTCCCAAAATTTTGGCATGAATCAAAAGGTAATAGCTTTGCAAAAACCCAAAAAATCAACTGATGACCCTAATAACTACAAGATGGCAGAAGCTGCTGCAATCAGGTCCTAGCTCTCACTACCCATATTGAAGTTGGATACCAAAGGGGGGTTTAAAAACAGGTACTATCTTCATCGATCTGACATTAGCTTATGACACTATATGGAAGAAAAGTTTACTGTATAAAGCAGCCAAAATAATCAACTGCCAAAACACTCTAAAATTACTAGAATAAA
The DNA here is from genome assembly GCF_054136105.1 of Typopeltis vanoorti. Taxonomy (NCBI): domain Eukaryota; kingdom Metazoa; phylum Arthropoda; class Arachnida; order Uropygi; family Thelyphonidae; genus Typopeltis; species Typopeltis vanoorti. The sequence continues at coordinate 92,481,010 of NC_143562.1, forward strand.
TGTTCTCCAATAAGAAAATAAAGGTTCATCTGAATTCACAAAAAAGCAGAACATTTATCTTACAGGATAGACTGCCACAAGAATCTGTCCTCACTCCAGCTTTATTCAACCTGTACACAAGTCACATCCCTCCAACAGCTAGCTAAATGAAAGTTTATCAATGCTGATGACATAGCTATCAGCACTCAGGACAGTACGTTCCAAGTTCTTGAGGAAACACTGAGCAAAGATCTTAGCTTACTACAAAATTACTTGGAAAACTGTGGACTATTCTTAATCCCAGCAAAATTGTTGTTTCTGCTTTTAACCTAAATAACCTGAACAGCAGCCCTGGCCCTGGTTTTCCTTGCTGCAGTGTATTGTTCACCAGTTTGGAGATGAAGTCACCACACGACTCTCACAGAAACACAGCTCAACATAACGAGAGCCACCTCTGATTCCCATAGATCTACTCCTCTCCCATGGTGACCTGGTTCTTTCCCACATCATTTCTCCATGCTTCAGAAGAGAAGAAGCTATCATCAAAGAAATAAAGAAAATTAGAAATATAATGTGTAACTTCCTATTCATTAAGATATCTCTCCTCCTCCAGATCTCGCATCTGGGTACACAGACCAGAACACAGTACAAACTACAAACAAGTACCTGATTACAGATCCAACTATCAAACCTCCAGGATTCAATCTACTTTGACACTTTGGGAGCCAGCTAAACAGATTTAGGACTGGACAAGGCTGCTATGTCCACTTATTACATCTGTAGGGAATTTCATTGTTACCCTTTTGCATTTGTGATGCTCTGCAGACTATGCATCATATCACTGACGACTTCCCCATACCTCATCCCTCCTGGAGACCTCAGGAACTTGTATTTACTCCAGATAGTGCTATCGATTGGTTAACTGAAATCTCAGCCTGTATACACTTTTTCTCATTAATTTCTTGTATTTTTTCCCATATACTAAATAAATCAATGCAACAAAAAAGAGGGACATGATATAAACAAATAAATTATTAAAAGATTTTCACAGGATTGACAGATTTTCACAGGATGTCTGTCTTCTAAATCCAGAGCATGGCTTCCATTTTAAAACAGAATAGAAATCTATTCTGAAGTGAAACTATGCTCTGGATACTTCTTCCATTTAATTCTGCATTGAAGGAGTATCCAGAGCATAGTTTCACTTCAGAATAGATTCTCTGCAGCACAACTGTACTGCAGAGAATCATAAGAATCTGAAATTGCAGAAGTATTGCTACAAGTCTGAATGACTATTTTCGGGGCAGCATCAGCTGTGAAACACTTCCCTAACCACTTCAAATATGGCTGCATTAATTTGCCAAAGATCTGGGAGACAATTACTCTAAGGTCACATATATATAGCCTGATCTTCTCTGAATTAACTTCATTGTTATTCAGCCACAGGGTGCTTAAGGGTCAAAGCTATATAACTGAGAGGAGATCTCCACATAGCCTTTAAAGGAATGAGGAGAACCGACCAGGGATTCTGACCTAATGTCCAATCCTCACCTTCTCGTGGTGCACCCTGTTGGGTATCTACTTGGATACTGAACGAACGAGGATGGGCTGGCAATTTGGGATTTAGCCGACCAAATTGTATTCTTATTGGTTAAACCAAAATAAAAAATGATGGTACAACATGACAAAATTTCATGCCAGCTGGGGCATCGCCCGGTTAAACAAGGCCCCCGTTGTTTTCGCCAGGGAACCAGGGCGAACAGCGAAAAGTCAGCTACTGGAACAAATCTCAAAACAAACCCCAACTCAACATCACCAGAGTTAAAGATCGGTACTATCAATGTAAGAAGCCTGAATGGCAAAGAAATGGAGCTAGCTGAGGAATTAGATAAGTACCAGATCGACATAATAGGGGTGACTGAAACAAAAAAGACCAAAACTGGTGAGATCTTTCTGAGCAATAAATACAAAATGTTATATTCAGGCAATGACAATCAAGGAAAAGAAGAAATAGCTATAGTATTCAACACAAAATATGAGGCTAATTTTCTTGAATGGCAGTCAGTCTCAAGTAGAGTAATGTGGGCAAATATGAGAATGGGGAACTGGACAATGAGACTTATTTGTGCCTATGGTCCCACAGAAGGTTCTACTAAGATATAAGCGAAGGAATCTTTTGAGGCTTTAGAAAAAGCAACTGACACAATGAAAAAGGAAAAGTTGGTCCTTGTTGGGGATCTAAATAGCAGAGTAGGAAATGATTGTGAGACATACAAAAATATTTTGGGAAAATTTGGAGAAAAGAGCAAAGCTAATAATAATGGCAAATATCTGTTGGATTTCTGCTCAGGACATGGACTGGTTATTACTAACACCATGTTCCAACATAAAAATGTGCACAAATTCAGATGGAGAGAAGAGGCTAGGAATAAGAAAAGTCTCATTGACTATGTTATTGTTGATAGTGATGTTTTCTCCCTGGTGCAGGACACCAGAGTGTACAGAGGATTTGAAAGTGGAAGTGATCACTATTTAGTCTTGATCAGGATAAAATTGAATTTCATATTGAAAAGAATAACATGTAAGAAAGTTTTAAAGCAAATAAAAGTTGAGCAGCTCTCAGATGTGAACAGTATACTAAAATACAGCAAGATTTTTGAAAAGAAAATGAAAGAGTTTGAGAACAGGAATCAAACCTTGGAGATTCAGTGGCAAACTCTGAAGAAAACATTGATTGATTCTGCTAGAGAGGCATGTGGTGAGGTTGTGTGCAAGGATAAAAAAATCAGAACTCCCTGGTGGACACAGGAAGTTAAAGAGGCAGTGAAGGAAAAGAAGAAAGCATATCAAAAGTTCCTGTCAAATAAGTCAGCTTGTGCTCTTAGAGAATATAGAGACAAATGCAAGAATGCTAAACAGTGTGTAAAACTAGCTAAACAAAAGTCATGGGAGGACTTTGGCAAGAATATAGAAAATAAATATCAAGAAGGTGGCAAAATATTCTGGAGGTTGTTGAAGAAGCTTAGGAATGGAGGAAAGAGTGCTGTAAAAGGAGTTAGAGATGATAAAGGTGACATGAAAACGGGAGAAAAAGATATCCTTGAGGTATGGAGTAATTACTTTGAAAAACTGTTAAATAAAACAAGCAGTGATGACAGCACAGTGGTAAAAAACACTGACCAGGCATGTAGTCAGGAATACATATCCATACTTGAAGTAGAAAAAGTCGTCAAAGGCAGCAGGAGTAGATGATATTCGACCAGAAATGCTGAAGTATGGTGGTATAAGAGTCTTACAGTGGCTGCACTGCATAGTTCAGAAAGCCTGGACAGAGGGACGAATTCCCGATGATTGGAGTAGAGCTCTAATAGTACCCATACATAAAAAGGGAAATAAAACTGAATGTGAGAATTACAGAGGTATTTCCCTAATGAGTGTTCCTGGCAAGATCTATTCAAGTATACTTGAGAAACGGTTGAGAAGAATTGTGGAAGGAAAGCTTGGTGACGAACAAGCTGGATTCAGGCCAAATAGAGGCTGTCAGGATCAGATCTTCACTTTACGAGAAATAGTCAAGAAAGCATGGGAATATAACAAAGATCTGTATTTAAGTTTTGTCGATTTGGAAAAGGCATATGACAAGGTGCCAAGAGAGAAGCTTTCAATACGCTGCAGTTATATGGTGTCAATGGGGCATTATATCAAGCAATACTTAGTCTTTATTTGAGTTGTAAGTCAGCAGTTAGAATTGAAGGAAGTACAGGAAGATGGTTTAATGTTAAATCTGGTGTGAGACAAAGATGTACATTATCCCCTCTGTTATTCATTATCTATATGGATCACATTATGAAGGAAAGTGGTATTAACCATGATATCAAAATTGAAGATGTTAATGTCAGCTCTTTGCTTTATGCGGATGATATTATACTTCTAAATAAATCTGCTACAAGTCTGCAAGATTCTCTGACTAAATTGAATAGCTCTTGTAATAGATATGGTATGAAGGTCAGCAATAAAAAGACAAAGACAATGAAAATAGGCAGAATCATTGAAAATATCAACTGTGTTGTGAATGGAGAGCCTGTGGAACAAGTAAAACATTTCAGCTACTTAGGCACGATTTTTGGTGAAGATGGTAAATTAAATATAGAAATAGACAACAGAATCAGCAAAGCTGGTATGGTGGGAAGTCAATTGAATAAATTCATATGGAATAAGAAAGAAATTAGTCGGAACACTAAATTAGCTGTATACAAGACAATGTTCAAACCAGTTTTAACTTATGGATCTGAGAGCTGGGTTAGAAATAAAACACTTGACCAAAGACTAGAGGCCGCAGATATGAGAGTCATGAGAAAGATTATACGCGTGAACAGATGGCATCAATGGCAATGGCATATTAAAAACGAGGATATTAGGAAAGAACTTGACATTGTCAGCATCCAGGAATGCATTAGCAGAGCTAATCTCAGGTGGTATGGTCACCTAAACAGAATGGGTGAAGAAAGATTAGCAAAACAAGTGTTCTCTGCCAGGTTGGCAGCAAAACGACCCAGAGGTAGACCAAGATATAGGTGGACTGATACGGTACAAAGTGCCTTAGATGATAGAAATATAAGATCTGATAATGTTGGAGTCTTGACAAGTAACAGACTGGTTTGTAGGAAAATTGTAGATAGGAAGTTAGTAATGATGTAATTTTTTTCATGTAGTACTATCATATCCTGTATCACATCCACCTTGAGGGTACATGCAGGAATTTGATGATGTTATTCAGCCACTAATGGGCACCTTGTTAGAGGTTGTTGGAAAACCAATAATATGACATACAAATGATGTACAGCATTACATTATGTAAATTCTATTGTTCAGAACATCAATTTTTGAAATTAGAAAGAAGCATCCTAAGAGATACACATTTCTGGAAAGGTGTAAGCCACTCACATTATGCAATATTCGTCAGCAGGAGATAAGTAATATTATTAAAAGTTTTTGACACTGTTTTCCATCATCTTATTTCCCTATAGTCTTATTTAAAAAGAATAAATGAAAAAATTCCAGACAGAGAAAGTCAATTAAAGAAGTAAGTAAAGGCATACCACATAAGCACAGTCACTCCTCATTTTTGGTCCTCTGGTCATTCAGCAATGTGTGAACCTGGTAAAAAAAAGCCTTTGGTGATGATATAAAAGAGCTGAGGTTCTTATTTTTTTTTTTTTTTTGTACCTCTCCTACCATCCATCTATATCTTCTTTCCCTAATACCACTCTCTTTCCACCCCTATAGTACTCTAGGTTTACAATGAACACCACTTCAACTTTCTCACCTCAATTTAATAAAGGTCAAAACTGGGCAATGTAGTGATGCTATGCACCTAATCTTTCTCAGGACTTCAGATGTGAAAGTGCTGAGGTCTCTAGTCCTTGGTCAAGTGTTTTATTTCTAATCTCAGATCCAGAAATTTAGTGTTTTGAACTAATTTCTCTTATTTCATATAAATGTATTCAGTTGACTTCCTATCATACTGGCTTTGTTCATTCTGTTGTGCATTTCCATATTTAATACACCATTTTCACTAAAAATTGTGCCTAGGTAGCTGAAATGTTTTACTTGTTCTATAGGTTCTCCATTCACAATCCAGTTGATATTTTCATTACTTCTCCCTATTTTCATTTTCATTGTCTTGTTATTGCTGATTTTCATACCAAATTTATTACAACAGTTATTCAATTTAGACAGAGAATTTTGAGGACTTATAGCAGATTTATTTAAAAGTATAACATCTGCATAAAGTAAAGAGCTGAGATCAGCATCTCCAATTTTGATATGATATCAGGTTTAATACTACTTTCCTTCATAATGTGATCCATATAGTTAATGAATAACAGGAAGGGATAATGTACATCCTTGTCTGACACCAAATTTAACACTTCCTTCTATTCTAACTGCTGACTTACAACTCAAATAAAGACTAATTGCTTGATATAATGCTTCATTAACACCATATAACTGTATTGTTTTGAATAGCTTTTCTCTTGGCACCTTGTCATATGTCTTTTCCAGATCTACAAACTTAAATACAGCAAGTAAATCAACACGTGTTCTGAAAGAATACAGACAAAAATGTAAGAAAGAAAAGCAATGTGTAAAAGAAGCTAAATAAAAGTCATGGGAAGACTTTGATGAGAATATTGGTATAAATTTATATTCCTATATAAAATTATAAATTTATTCAAGAAAGTTATTGAAAAGTGACATGAAAAATTAAAATAAAGATACTATAGATGTCTGAAGTAATTACTCTGAAAGAATGGTAAATAACATCACTGTAATAGAAAACATTCAAGAGGAATGTAATCAGGAGTACATATCAATATTTGAGGTAGAAAAAGTCATGACAAGAACTGCTGAAATATGGAGGTATGAACGTTTTACAGTGGCTACACTCCATAATTTAGATGGCCTCACATCAAATTTCAAAGTATAGATCTATTGTACCCATTTATAAGAAAGAAATAAAACAATGTGAGAATTACAGAGGAATTTCTCTACTGAGTATTCTTCCTGGTAAGATTTGTGCAAGTATACCTGAGAAAAGGCTAAAAAAGATTGTGGAAGGGAGTTTGGAAAAGAACAAGATAGGTTCAGGACAAACAGATGTTGTCAAGATCAGTCAAATAATTGAAAAATCACAGGAATATAACAGTGATCTGTATTTGAGTCTTCTACATCTGGAAAAGGCACCAAGAGAAAAGCTTTCTAAACACTACATAAATGGTGTAAAATGGTACATTATATTAAGCAATATGTGGTCTATATTTGAGTTGTAAGTCAGCAGTCAGAATTGAATAAGGTATAGAAAGGTGATGTTAAATCAAATATGCATCAAGGATATACCATTAACTCCACTGTTATTCATCATCTATATAAATCACATTATGAATAAAGGTGGTATTAGCCCTGATATCAGAATTGGAGATATTCAACTTGGCAATTTATTTAATGCAAATGATGTTGTTTAGCAGGATTCCCTAACTGAATAACAGCTGTACTATGAAAATTTACAAGAACACTGAAAACATCAACAGCATCCTGAATGGTAAACCTAGATAACAAGTAAAATGTTTCATTTCAGCTACTTAGGCACTATTTGTAGTGAGGCTAATGGCATATTTCAAAGATAAACAGACAACAGAATTAGGAAAGCTGTATTGTGGGGAATCAGCTAAATAAATTTATAAGAAATAAGAGAGAAATTAGTCAAAACAATAAATTAGCTATATACAAGACAGTGTTCAAACTAATTTTAACTTTTGGATCTGAGAGCAGGGTTAGAAATAAAACACTTGATCAAAGACTGGAGATATGAGGTTTCAGGAAGAAAAAAAAATTAGGAGAGTTAGTACAGTTGGCACCAATTGTAGAACTATATTAAAAATTAGGATATCAGAAAGAAATTTTGCATTGTTAGTATTCAGGAATGTGTAAGCAGAGATGATCTAATGTATTATGGTCACTTAAACAAAATGAGAGAGAAGGTTAGCAAAACAAGTGTTTTTTTCCAGGAAGCAGGAATTGGATACTAGAGACCTGACAGATAACAATTTGAAGGAAAATTAATGATAAATCACTAATGATGTAAACTTTTCACATATTTCTATCATAATATCTTGTACATCCCCTGACAGTACACATCATTAATTTGATGATGACCATGATAATAAATATTGCAAGTGATACTTACTTTGGCCAGATATCAGACTGTGATCTCTCATGTGTCTTAGGCGATGCTGAAATAGTGACTAAATATTGTTCATAATAGGGAACAATCATTATCTTGAATTGAAGCAATGAGTTATCAAAAAATAAATTCAATAAGCCTTATAAAATGTACAACTACAATATTCCATTCAGAAAAATTATATATGATTGATGGGATATGGTGTGTGTGTGTGTGTGTGTGTGTGTGTGTGTGTGTGTGTGTGTATGTATATACAGTATATATATATATATATATTTATTTATTTATCTGATTTGGTTCATATTGGAAAATTTAACAAAAACACATCTTTTCTCTCTGGAAAACTATGACTGTATTTTTGTGACCAACTGATGGGAACTAATTGCTGATTCACGTACAGCTGCTGCCCAACATCCTTTTACAGTACACCTCGAAACCCACAGAACAAGTTTCTTCTCCTCCTCCTCATTCATCCCTGCTACTGCAATACTGTGGAACAGTCTTCCCCTGACATATTTACGTATTTCCCAAGGAATACAATATACAGGCATTCAAATCAAATGTAAACAAGTTTCTCCTTTCACAACCCATCACTCATATATGGTACTAATGCACTATAGGTTGATCAGCCAACCTCCTGTATATGGGACCAACATAAAAAAATAAAAATAAATAAAAAAAATTAAAAAAAAACTAAGGCTATTTTCAGAAATAACTTGTAAATATTAACATGTTCATGCTAGAATGTGTCTTGTGCTGTGTATTATAAAATATGGCATGCTGGCCTGAGAGATAGTAAGAAGATGAAAAATTTAAATCAATTTCTCCTTGTTATTAGGAAAAGTCCCACTTACACTTACCAGAAAAACTGGTCCAACTGGCCTTTTCTGTTGATCCATCTCCACCTTCTTTTTACATTCCAGACAGACCCAGAGTGATGACTGAAATTTTAAGTATTTAGTTAATTGTGCACCTTGCAGTTACAGACCAGATGTTTTTGAAACTGAAGCAATTTAGACTAATTACACATCACAAAGTTTCTTCATTAATTATAAAAAATAAGTATATTTAAGAATGAGAATTTAAATACAGATCTAGTTCATATAGATAGACAAAATATCACTTTCATCCAAAATAAGCAATACATATTGTTGTAGATCAATTTCTAAGTAAATTGCTCAATATTTAATGAGTCAACTGTTCTGAACTAAACAACAGTAAATTAAAGATGCCAAGAAATTATATTATTGGTTTAATCCTTTATCCAAGTGTAAGCAAATAATAAGTTGTGCTTGAAAGTAACATCATTAGCCTCTATATACTACTTGTATATTGTATATAGAGGTTAATGACTTCACATTAATTGCCTTAGCATCCCATAATATAATGCACATATTCTTACGGACATGTATAATGATATGGATTATGGGATCCAGAGTATTTTAATAATAAGATGTGACATCTTTTGACATGGAAGTATAACTTCTGCATTACTTCAACCTTGGTATCACTTGTGAGTCTGGCTTACACTGATGAGACCTTAATAAAGTCAAAACCAGTGATACTAATGGGATGCTAAGGGAATTAATGCGAAGTCATTAGCCTCTATATACAAGTAGCCCAGTCGTGATGTTACTTGACATGCAAATTTTTATTTGCTTATACTTGGATAAAGGATTAAACCAAGAATATAATTTCTTGGCATCTTTAATTTATAGCATAACCAAGTGAACAAACAGTACTTCCCTGCTGGTGCCAGTACCCTTTCATAAGTTTTTCCTGCATCGTGTCAATTACCCAGATAAACATGCACAACTTGGACCAGCAAAAAAAGTTTAGCTGTTCAATGAGTAGCTGATAACACAGGCCTGCAAAATTCAAGTCATGAAAAGTTGTCTGGAAACTATTAACTGTTTCTGATTTATTTTTGACTGCTGATTTCAAATATCTCTTCCATTTTTCTCTATCACATAAGGTTTCACAAAATGTATCTCAATATTACAGTAAAATAGCTTTAAAACACACGATATTAAGTAAAATAAGAGTATTTAAAATTTTCCATAAACATTTTTGTAATGAAAGTATTTGAAATTTTTTTTTTAATTAGGTTAATTAAAGATCAATCTTTAGTACATACTTTATATTTCGTTGTGGTGTCTTTTTCCTTCAAAGCTTCTTTTTGTACTTTTACTGTGAAATTCTTTTCCTGGGTCATCTCTATGCAACATCCAGCAATAGTCCGCCATCAAGTTGGCATTCCACCTGCCCTGATACCTTCTTTCCATCTCCTTGATGTCTTGGTGGAAACGCTCTCCTTGTTCTTCGCTGACAGTTCCCAGATTCTCAGGAAAATAGTCTAAACTTTTAAGCTCATGGAGCATCCCAAATCTTTGAATTTCTGTAGCATGTTTCTGTAGCAAAAATTTGGTCACCACCTCTTTCAAATCTTTCCATGCTTCTTTTTCAACAGTTACCATTTTTTCTTCAAACAGCATCCATGGCTTATCTAAGTCGCCAAGTTTCATCCCAAAATATGCATAGTACACTTTTTTCATGAAATCTGTAATGTTTCTTCGTTTTTTTTTACCACTAACACTAAAAATTCACCTAACACTTCCTGCATATGTAGCAGGAAATGTTAGGTGAAGGCATTACAAACACCACTTAGAACACAGTTAAACAAATTTTAACGAATGACATCAACACTATTACAAGACACTATGTAAAAATAAAAAAAAACCACAAACACATTAAATTAAATCTTCACACTTCTTCTTCAGCTTCTCCCACTAAGTGGGGTCACTGTTGATGATGAGTCTCCTCCACATCCTCCTGTCTTGGGCTGTCACCACATCCAAGTTCTTTATCCTCAAGTCCTCTTCTACCAGCTCCCTCCATCTCTTCTTTGGCTGCCCACGCTTCCTCCTTCCTTGCAAATCCATCTGCATGACCCTTCTTCCCACACATTCGTCCTCCCTCCTCATCACATGACCAAACTCTCAACCTTGCATCCTGTATCTTTGCTCCTGAGTTCATAACTTTCACTGTTCCCCTTACATAGTCATTTCTCAGACGATCCTTTCTGGTTACCCTGACCCTTCCACCTTGAGAGCAAACATGACGTTGACTGATGAAACCTTCCCAGAAGCCAGTCGATCAACAAGAAAAGAGCAAGTCCTCTAAAACTCAACTCTGGAAAGCATCTTTGTTTCCAGTTATAATGTATGCAAACTCTTAAAATGTGGAAAATTCTTTGAACTATGCAGAGAAGCTGAACTGAACAATAATGATGCAATTTGTATCCAAGAACATTACTGGAAAACTGACACGGACTGTTGTTCTCCACACCAAATTTCCTCACCGTGAAAACAGAAAATGGACAAGAGAGTACCCAAATTGATCACATACTTATAAATGGTAAATGGGTTAGAACAATACAGAACTCTAGAGCCTACAACATCCTCTTTCTTAATCATTAGTGCTCACATTAAGCTTCGGCTATCAGCTACCAACTCAAATAAAACAGCAACAAGATATATAAAATGGAACATTTTAGAAGAGCCCTCAATCCAAAATATATATAAAGAAGCCATTTGCAAATGACTAAAAAATCTAGTGCTTACAAGTAATAACACTGAAAATAATAACAACTTAAAGAAGCTGCAATAGAAGCACTGGATAAACATATTCCTAAATCAGCAGAAAACTGGGTGTTACAGAATTCCATAAAACTGATTAATCACAGAAATAACCTATAACCTCAACTAAAGAATGAGACAACAACAGTGAACAGATAAAGCAAAACTTCGAGATAATAAATAACCAAATATATGAGTCCCTGAAAAGAGAGAAAGAATCCCACATAAAAACTTGTCAAACTTCGGAGGATTATCATAGAAACCCTAAGACCAAAGAAGCTTCTCAGATTGTGAAACATTTTAATAACAAAGAAAGGAAACCTAAAAATTAAGAATTAAAGATAAAGATGGCAAAACTATAGAAGACAAAGATAAAGAATTATCAGAATGGAAAAAAAACTACTTTAAAAGTTTACTTAACATTAAAAACATTTCACAAACTCCAGTGCCCAGAATCAAAATAGGTGAAGAAATCCCTTTAAACTGCAACAACTTCACTCTTGACGAACTCAAAACAGCACTTAGCAAGCAAAAAACAGGTAAAACCGCAGGGATTGATCAAAGCCATACTCCATGGTAGCGACCAATTACCGAATATCTTCCACGATATATGCAATAACACGCTCAGGACAGGGGAAATACCTCCCCATTTGGAAAGAAGGTATAATTATAGTGCTATCAAAAAAAGGAAACCTAAATAAAAACCAGAAAACTACCATGGAATAACCATTACCTATAGCTCTGGAACTTCACAATAAATGATTCTTAATCGTATAGAAGCTCATATTTCCTCACTATTAAGGAACAATCAAGCAGGATTCCTAAAGAACAGAAGCACATTATAACACATTCATAGTGTAAGGGGATTATTAGAAAGTTCCAATGACAAGAATATTCCCCTTATCCTCAATTTCATAGACTTCAAAAAGGCATTTGATTCCATTAGTAAAATTAACATGTTTAATATTCTTTATCATTATGGTATTCCCAACAAAATTATTGAAGCAATTGCCGTGCCTAACAAAATTTTCAAGCACATGTTCTTATTTATAAGAATTGACAGAAAAATTTCCTATAACAGCACATTTACATATAAGACATCTTAGTTTTATATGCTCCCTTCTTCTTTATAATAATCCTAGACTGCATTTTCAGGATGGTTGAGGAGAGAGATTCGGTGCAATGCTAACAACCAACGATAAACAACTCTGTCTAAGTGATCTCAGCTATGCAGATGATATAGTATTAATAGATTCATCTTTATCCAAGGTGCAACAACACTTGCCAAGCTGCAAAAATATTTGGATTGACAGTTAATTCAAATAAAACTAAAATACTCACAAATATAGTACAAGGTTCCATCATTACAGAACACAACCAACTTTTAGAAAAAGCAGAAGACTTCTAATACTTGAGCTCAAATATAAAGAATACTGTAAATAACATAATATTAAGAAAAGATAAAGCTCTTAATCAACACAAGAATTTAAGAAATATATGGAAATCATCCCTTATTACCTTGAAAACAAAAATTAGCTTTCCAAAGCAACCTCTTAGGCTATCTTCTTATATGGTGGAGAAACAGAACGTTTCTACACAAAAAAAAAGTAATATAAACTATCAATAGCTTTAATGTAAGCTGCTTAAGACTGTTACTCGGTTACTCCTGGAAGGATCATATTTGTAATTCCACTATTTCAGAAGAGACAAATAAAAACCCTTGAAAGAAACCTAACACAGACATCAACTTCATTGGCTTGGACATCAACTGAGACATCTTTCTTCACCATACTTTGACATCTTAGTTTTATATGCTCCCTCAATTGGCAAGCACAGATACTCTTTTTCTACAAGAAATAACTCAACTGGCTCAAAACAGAGAAGCCTGGAAAGCTACAAATTAACCTTTTCTTATTCCTATTTATTTAGTTAGTTTCCCTATTCACAAATTATACATAAACCATGATGTTTTATTTATAATCAGTAAAAATTGTCAGGGTTCCAATTTTTTTTTTTTTTTTTAAATTATCAAAGTGAAAAGGATTCTGTGATTAAAATGAGCTGAGAACTGCTGGTTTAGACAAACTTATATGGTTGATCTTACCATTCACAGTGTATATTACTGTAAATTTAAATTACAAATCATTAGGAAAAAGAAAACCAGGATGTCCTCTTAAGAGATTCAACAATGACTTCAACAAAGGCCAGAACAGACCACTCTGGGCCTAAATACTTGATAGGCATGATGATTGTTGTAAATGGTAAGAGCAACCACATGTAAAGACCAACTTACCAAAGAATTATCCTATGGTCTCTTTTGATTCTCGTGGAAAGGTTTAGATGTTGGTTATACATTCTTACTAAATAGCTTAAGGAAATTACAACGTACAATAGAATATACATTAAAAAAAATTTTAATACACTTCCAATATTTAAGCAACGTCACATTGCCATTATCACAGGAACTTAAATGCAAGACACGTGCACGCAAGCACAACACACAGTAAATGAGGAACGAAGCAGGAAGCTATTCTTTCTCCTAAAAGTCCTGATGGTGCCCCCTAGCGGGCAATGTTGGTATTCTTGGCCGATTGGGCTGAAGGTCTTCTGATGTAGGTTTCCCAAATTTGGGGCGGTTTCATGCAACCAAATTTGTTGAGGTTTGGATTGTTTCTTAGGGTTGAGGCTGATTCCATGAATAGCCTTTCGTATTTGAATTTACTACGGTGTATTATCGTGGCTTTCTTCCACCGTATTCTATGGCGGGTATCCAGCGCATGGTCTGCAAGACCAGAGTGGCTGTATTGGTGAAAACAGATATAGTCCTTGTGTTCTGAAATTCTGATATTAGCTGTCCTGCCTGTTTGGCCAAAGTAGGACAGCTTACAACTGCAAGGGACTTGGTATACACCAGGTAGGTCTAGGGGGGAAGGTTGGTCTTTAGTGGAGCAGATAAGGGATGCCAATTTTTTATAAGGTCTGTAACAAAAACCTAAGTCATATTTTTTTAGGATTTTTGTCATTTAATTTTAATTTAATTGTAATTTTTGTAATTAAAAAAGTACGGGAATGACACTTCAAAAAATTTGAAATTTAAAAAAGAACTAACTCCAAACAACAACTTCCTACCGACATAGTAGTCAACCTTTCGTCAATTAGTTTGAAACCTGAAGCACTCCACGCTCTCTCTCACATGGCCACAACTTCGCTATTGCGCCCAGAAGAATACCTGCTTCCAAACCACGTTGCCAATGATATTAGACTGGATGTGGCTTGTATTCTAACCAAAGCAAAACCACCAAAAACTAACATGCCCAATAAGGAAATTAAATCTCTGCAAGAATTAAAGAAAAACAAAGAAATAATAATCACCAAAGTGGATAAAGGGAACGCCACTGCATTACTTAACCAAAAGGATTACACAGGTAAGCTGAATGCTCTATTGTTAGATCGTGCTACTTACCTCCCTATCGAGTACAATCCCACCAACACACAAATTAGAATACTCCACAGGCTCCTTAAGAAGGTCACTTCTTGGCCTGTAGAAGTCACTAACAAATTAAAACCATTTAACCCCATACCCCCCCCCCCTTATATATGGATTCTCAAAAATACATAAAGAAAATGTGCCATTACGTCCCATAGCGGATGGCATTGATTCTGCCACATACAAACTAGCGAAGCATTTGGCCAAAGCCCTCAAACACTATACTGGCAACACACCTTCACACATAAAAAAACTCAGCCCACTTCAAAGCCAGCATAGAAAACCTTACACTCAAACACACTGACGTAATGGTCAGTTTTGATGTCTCCTCCCTATTCACAAATGTCCCACTCAAAGAATCCTTAGAGCTAATCCAAGCTAAATTTCTTCCCGATATCACAGCCCTATTTCAGTTCACAATGAACTCAGGCTATTTTGTTTGGCAAGGAAAATTCTACAAACAAATAGAGGGGACAGCCATGGGTTCTCCATTCTCCCCACCCTTGGCCAACTTTTATATGGAGACTTTTGTAGAAAGCCTTAAACTCTGCCCCACAAAAAACCAACCTTTTGGCTTCGCTATGTTGATTATGTGTTCGCTATTTGGCCACATGGCTCCGATGCACTCCTCTCCTTCCTAACACACTTAAACAACCAACACCCCAGAATTAAATTC
This sequence comes from Typopeltis vanoorti, assembly GCF_054136105.1. Lineage (NCBI taxonomy): Eukaryota > Metazoa > Arthropoda > Arachnida > Uropygi > Thelyphonidae > Typopeltis > Typopeltis vanoorti. Next base: position 92,496,531 of record NC_143562.1, read on the forward strand.
ACCCTAGAAGAAGAAAAAAACAACTGCCTTCCTTTCTCAGACACACTAGTTACCCTCCAGCCTGATGGAACCTTGGTTTTCTCAGTTTATAGAAAACCCAGCCATACAGGCAGATACATTCACCAACAACGCTCCCCCCCCCCCCCCACACACAACAATATGGAGTAATTAAGACACTACACAACAGGGCTAAACTTATCTGTTCCAATGACAATGCCCTAACCACAGAACTAAACCACATTCTCAACCAATGGCTATCCCCCCCCCCCCAAAAAAAATCCAAAAAATATTGAAACCAATAAACCACAACCCCTCCCCCCTCACAACAAGGATTATTCTAAATCCATCACCATTCCCTATATCTGAGGCACATCAGAAAAAATTACAAAAATCCTAAAAAAAAAACATGACTTAACTTCTTTTCACAGATCACATAAAAAATTGGCATCCCTTATCCGCTCCACTAAAGACTGGTTTGAACACAGTCTTGTATATAGCTAATTTAGTGTTCCGACTAATTTCTTTCTTATTCCATATGAATTTATTCAATTGACTTCCCACGATACCAGCTTTGCTGATTCTGTTGTCTATTTCTATATTTAGTTTACCATCTTCAGTAAAAATTGTGCCTAAGTAGCTGAAATGTTTTACTTGTTCCACAGGTTCTCCATTCACAACACAGTTGACATTTTCAATGATTCTGCCTATTTTCATTGTCTTTGTCTTTTTATTGCTGACCTTCATACCATATCTATTACAACAGCTATTCAATTTAGTCAGAGAATCTTGCAGACTTGTAGCGGATTTATTTAGAAGTTTATATAGAAGTTTTTTTTTTTTTTATTATTATTATTATTCTTTGTTCAATAATTTTTCAATTGTAACCGAAAATAGATACACCATGATGTATTACTGAAATAGAGAGCCAAAGGCTTATTTATCAGATATGTTCTCTAGATGTGCTTCGCATTATGGAAAATACTAAGGAAAGTGATCGGGAGCTTACTCCACCTTTACTACAAGTTACCCATATGGTTGCTTATGCTTGCATCCGCTGAAAGTTTTAGTTTCTATATATTCAACACAAAACTCTTGTAGTTTCTGTATTTAGCTATGAAATAATGTTGGATTCAATATCCATTTAATTTGTAGCATCATGTATTATATTTGCAGTATTTTTTCTTTATGTTTTATTATTTGTTTGCCGAGGCCTGGAGAATCATTTTGCTTGTTATCGTAGAATTTATGCCCTTAAGAAAAAAACTAAAACTGTTCAAAGCACTCTTGATAACTTCTTTTGATAAAAAAAAATGCAGTAAATAATGCAGGTACAAGTATTTATTAAACATTTACTTTGCCTTCATTTTTTATTTTTTCCTAAAAGAGTACCATATAAAACGAATTATAAATACAGTAATCGATTATGGATGAATTGTAATTTTTATCATTGATTATTAGATTTGATTAACGCAATTTTGATATACGCGGTAACATCGAGGGATACCTGTATATTGTTGGTTTCAACATATAAATAATTATATGTTATACAGCATAAGCTAGCATTATCAAAGATAATTACATTTTAGAACTAAGTAAAAATATGCTTGCTGCTAGATGTATGCCATCATCAATAGTACACTTATTATTTTATGGGCACCTCCATGGAGTCCAAAGACTCATCGTAGGAGACTCAATCTATCATACATCTCCTTGGACCCATTAACAAACACTGATGAGACCTCAATAAAGGTCAAAATCAATCTGGGTAGTGACTCTTTCCATAATGCATAACATTATATATGTCTGTAAGGATGTGTGCTTTGCATTATGGGATACTAAGGCAAGTGATGTGAAGTCATTAGCTTCTACATACGAGTTGCCCAGTCATGAAGTTACTTCACAAGCAAATTTGGTTTGCTTACACTTGGATAAATGATTAAACCAAGAATATAATTTCTTGGCATCTTTAATTTACCTTCTTAGTGTAGTTAGATAAATGGTAGATTACTGTAGCATATAAACTTTCCAATTTTAAGATCGTCTGTAACCTATGCATTAATCAGTGATCTCCTTGCCACTCTCAAGTGAACTGAGGACAAACATGAACGTTTCTTCTTCTTCCTCCTTTCACAAATGTAGTCCAGGAGGCCTGCTCCAGTCTCAGCCCAGCATTTCATCAGCCTGCCTCTGTTTCTTTGACCCTTGGGTTTGTAGTTCATCTTCGTGGGTATTCTATCATATGCCATTCATTCTAGATACTTTTTCCATTTGGTTCTGGTCAGTGATCTTTTCTAATCTCTTTCACTTATTGTCCATGCTTAACTGCCACATAGTAATGCTGGTTTTAATAATATATTATACATTCTTAGTCTGCTTTTTTTTCCTTTTTTGTGATTATTGTCTTCATGTTATCATCATCAATTTCCTGATATGTACTCTCAAGAGATTTTCAGGATACTATGATAGTACTACGTGTTAAGGTTACGTGTAAGGTTAGATAAAATTTTAAATGACGAAAATAGAGAAATTGCAGTTCTCACAGAAACAAAAAAGAAACTTAGAGGAACAAAAGAAACAGCTAACTACAATATCATAGTGGAGTGGACAAACAAACACATGCAAAAGCTGGCGAAATGATTTGGATCCATAAATCAATTAAAGCAAAAATAACTCATTATACACACTGGAATGAAAGAATATTAGAAGTGCGATTAAAATTAAATAAAGAAAATTTAACAGTTGTTGGAGTGTATGCCCCTAAAGAAGGAAAAGAAGAAGAAAATGATTACTTTTACAAAGAGTTACAAAGAACATATGAAAAACTAAATAAAACAGAACATATAATTATAGCCAGAGATCTTAATGCCAGAATAGGAATGAAAAAAATTAATCATAATATACAAAAATTTGGAGAACCAACAGTAAACAAAAATGGAAAGAGACTCATTGATTATACAATAAACAATAATTTAAAAATAATGAATACCTTTTACAAACATAAAAAATACATAAATATATGTGGTGTGCAAGGGGATAACAATCAATAATAGACTACTTTATAGCAAATGAAAAAGCAGCAAACTTCTTCCTAGATGTTCAAGTTAGAAGAGGGCTAGAAATTGACATGGATCACTATTTAGTACAGGCAAAACTAAGATTTCCACCAAACTGGCGGAAAAAATACAAAAAAATAAACAAACTAGAGAAACAAAATTTAATTACAAAGTAAGACTACTAAATGATTCAAGGATAAGAAATTTATATCAACAGAAGATTAATAACTACTCAAAAAAAAAAAAAAAAAAATACAAGAAAATGAAGATATTGAGAAAGAATGGAATAATATAAAAGAAATTATCACATCAGCGGCATATGAAAGTCTAGGAACACACAAAAAATATCATAAAAATAAAAAATTACATATTTGGGACAATGAAATAAAAACAATAATTGAAAATAAAAAGCTGGCTTTTAAAAGATGGTTAAGTAGCAAAAAAAAACAAGAAGATGAAATTGAATATAAAAAAAGAAAGAGCAATAGCCAAAAGAGAAACCAGAAAGAGTGACAGAAAGCTGGGAAAAATTTATATCATATCTAGAAAATGACATATACAAAATAAGATCCAGTGCATACAAAATACTAAAACACATGAATGCAGATATAAAAGAAACTACAAATAAAAATTGTGAAATAGATGCAAAAGAATTCTTGGATTATTTTACAGATCTTTGGATGGATAATACTGGCATCAAAAATAATTACACCAGAAACTTACAAGATACCTTAAAGGATATGATAACAATGACAGAATTAAAGGACAACCTAAATAAAATAAAAAATGACAAATCAGCAGGAGAAGATGGGATAAACTCTGAACTATATAAATTTGCTGGAAAAAAATTTCATCAAATGGACAAATATCAATAGAATGGAATACAAGCATAGTAATATCTAAAATACAATTTTATTTAATGCAAATTGAAAGGAACATAAAAAACGTTGTAAACCAACCAGTAGCTAAGGTTACACGTTCACGTGACAGAGAGGACTTATTGTTCTTATTCATTATCACACATGCGTGTTTGTTGTAAACGTGTAATGTGATTACTGGCTAGCTGTAGTTCAGCTTGATTAAGAGACAGGATAAAGTTTTTCCACGAACTGTTTAGAATTACACCCTGATTTCTGTTGAGGTTTCTGCCGGTTATTGACACCATTGTGGCTTCCTTGAATAAACGATGTCTGTAGTCATCATCGAGATATGGCATGGAGCTGTTTTGCCACTCTATCGTGTGGTTAGATGTACAGAAATGATGTGCTAAGCCGGAAGAGATACTTCTGCTATGGTTTACATCACCAAGAGGAGGATACTCAGACTGAACCCTCACTAATAGCCAACACATTATCACAAAATGGATATCCTCAAAACATCATAAAAAAATATCTATACAGTGACAACCCCAGACAAGAAGAATCACACTCCCAGCACATTTCTACTGTAGTGATCCCTTTCATCAAGTCAATTTCTTATCAAATACTAAGAGCCTACAACATCAGAGTGGTCTTCAAACCAAACCACCAGCATAAGACAAGTTTTAGGATCCCCAAAAGATAAAGTACCTTTCTACAAATATCCAGGAGTATATTACATTCCCTGCTCCTGTGGTCTTGCCTACATAGGACAAACTTCACAGAGTTTAGAAATCAGACAAAAAGAACATGTTGGTGATGTAAACCACAACAGAAGTATCTCTTCCGGCTTAGCACATCATTTCTGTACGTCTAACCACACGATAGAGTGGCAAAACAGCTCCATGCCATATCTCGATGACGACTACAGACATCGTTTATTCAAGGAAGCCACAATAGTGTCAATCACCGGTGGAAACCTCAACAGAAATCAGGGTGCAATTCTAAACAGTTCGTGGAAAAACCTTGTCTCTTAATCAAGCTGAACTACAGCTAGCCAGTAATCACATTACACGTTTACAACAAACACGCATGCGTGATAATGAATAAGAACAATAAGTCCTCTCTGTCACGCGAACATATAACCTTAGCTACTAGTTGGTTTACAACATTTTTTATGTTCCTTTCAATTTGCATTTACTAGTTTTTATGTCTTTTCATAAATGCTTTGAAAAAGCCAGACAGTCTGCTGGCAAAACTGGTAGGCTATAATATAAGTTTGTTTTTATGGTCAGCATTAAATAAAATTGTATTTTAATTATAAACAACCAAATATGTTTAGTTTACATAGTAATATCTATATTTTAAAAAAAGGGATAAAACAAAACCTGCTAACTACAGAGGTATTAGTTTATTGAATACATGCTACAAAATATATAGCAGAATACTTAATGAAAAACTAAAAATATACATGAAAAAATATTATTAGAATGTCAAAATGAATTTAAAAAAGGACGATCTACAATGGATGTAGCTTTCTGTTTAAAACTACTTATAGAAAAAAGAAGAGAATTTAATTTGGAAACTCATCTTTTGTTCACAGATTATGAGAAAGCATTTGACAAAGTAAAAAGGTATATACTGTTTGATATATTACAAAGAATAAATATACCTAATATTTTACTACATGCAATATTGAATATATATAAAGATAATGAAATAAAAATAAAAATAAATGAAAAGTTGTCTGAAAAAATATCTATAAACCAAGGAGTAAGACAAGGATACCCTCTGTCTCCAACACGTTTCAATATTTACATTAATGAAATATTAATACAGTGGAACACCTTAAACAATCAAGGTATAGAAATTTCCCAGAATAACAAAATAAATACGCTATTATTTGCAGACGATCAGATAATAATATCAGATAAGGAAGACAATTTACAAAGAGCAATATATAATTTAAACATGATAGTAGAACAGTTTCGAATGAAAATTTCCACAGATAAAACTAAAACGATGGCATTTTGTGGACAAACTCCAGTTAGAAGCAAAATAGTTATTAATAATAAAATAATAGAACAAATAAATACTTTCAGTTATCTTGGATGTGAAATATCATATGAAGGAGAAAAAGACAAAATTAAAAACTTCAAAATTTTTACAGATTATAGGCCTGATAAATAGAACACTTAACCCAAATATAGTACAAAAAGAAACACGCTTGAGAATATACAATACTTTAGCAGTGCCCACATTATTATATGGCAGTGAAATTTGGACAATAAACAAACAAGATAAACAAAGAATATAAACAAGTGAAATGGGATTTATGAGAAGAACTGCACAAAATACACATTATTAGATCAAAAAAGAAACAAAGACATTTTAAAAGAACTAAAAACAAAATCAATAGAAGAAAAACTAAACAATTATAAACAAAAATGGATTGAACATGTAAGCTGAATGAATAACACCCGACAACCTAAACAAATACTAAAATATAAGCCAATTGGAAAGAGAAGGCAAGGGTAGACCTCAAAAAAGGATATTGGATAGATAATGAAACCAGAACAGACCAAAAGGGTCTATACCCGTATTCCTATCAACAATTTTCCTACAAATTACCTATTACTTGTCAGCACTGCAACAAAGTTTGTCACCAAGGTTTGGCAACAAACTCTGAAGATAACGGTAATTGAACTATGAAGACATATGCTAAGTTGTTTTCAAGATCAGAAAAATAACTTCATAGTGACTCATAAAGTTCCAACAGCCAGTCCCATAAAAGACAAAAGCACATTGAAACTTCCTAGTAAATAAGTTAGCAGTTGCTCTGAGAGAATACAGAAAAAAAGTAAAACTATATATAAAATTAGCTAAACAAAAAGCATGGGAAGACTTGCTTAGCTACTACTTTGGTAAGAACATAGAAATATCATGAAACTGGCAAAATATTTGGATGCAACTGATAAACCTTAGATATGGAACAAAGAGTACTATAAAAGAAAACAGAGATAATAAAGGCGATATAAAAATGAAGATAAAGATATTCAAGATATTCTTGAATCATATTCAACTACAAATGTTCAAACATGCAGGCATAAAAGTTTTACAGTAACTACATAGCATTATTCAGAAGATCAATAATAAGAGGATAAGAAAAATTGAAGGAAAAACTGGATAAAATAAGCTATTTCAGAACAAACAAAGGCAGTTTATGTCAGATTTTCACTTTACGAGTTAATATTGTAAAACAACTGAGAAATTATGAAAAGGTGAAAGGATGGCCGTTTAAGTTTTGCAGATCTGGAAAAGGCATGTGATAAGGTACATAGAGAAAAGATTTTCAAAACAATACAAGTATATGGTGTAAAATGAAAATTGTGCATAGCATAAGTTAGAATTAAGTTCAAACTACATTTAAGTTAGAATTGCAAGTTAAAGGAGATACAGGAAGATTATGTAAAAGCAGGTGTAAGACAAGGGGTACACACTATCTCCCATCATATATGTGGATCAAATTATGAAAGAAAGTGGCATTAAACCTGATGAGGAAATCAGGTTCAGTCAGTACAGTATGACAATCGTATGATAGAAAGAACTATAAGAAGCAGATGATTTTTCAATGTTAGTGCCTAATTGCTAGTATTTGTCTTTTTAGTGACAATTTTCATACCAAATTTATTACAGCAGTTATTTAGTTTGAAAAGGTCAGCCAATAAATCTCCACGGTTTGTTTCTTGTTTTAACCTGTTTCATTTTTTTGTAAATATTTGTGTAGTTCATCTCTGAAAGCTGCTCAACTTTGATTCCTTTAAAAACCTCCTTGCACATTTTTCTTTTCAATATGATATTCAATTTTATCGTGCTCAAAACTAAATGGTGATGACTCGCATTTCAAACCATCTGGATACTCGTGCCCTGAACCAGTGTGAAGATACTGCTAGCAACAATAACAGTCAGCACGACTTTTCTTGTATTTTCTCTCTGTGTGAATTCGTGCATAAACCTATGTTGAAACATGGTGTTAGAAATGACTAGTGCATGTCTTGAACAGAAATCCAGCGAGTATTTACTATTATTATTAGCTTTGCTCTTTTCTCCAAATTTTCCCAAAATATTTCTATACACATGTCTAGCAATCATTTCATTATTTAGTATAGATATGTAACATAAGCATAAAGATCCCAAACAAGGACCTTTTTCTTTCTGCCAGGCTACCTTCTCTGATGACCACAAAAATTCATCTGTTTCTTCCTTTAGGAAAACTTCTGTGGGACCATGCGCATAAACAAGTTACAGTGTTCAGTTCCTCATTCTGATAGTTACCACATCACTCTACGTGATACTGCATGCTATTGAAGATTATCCTCATATTTAATGAATATTCGCCCCTGAATACAGGGGTGAATATTCTGGGTGTGCTAAATGTGCGGTACTCATCCATGAAATATCAGTATCACCGATATTATATTTTTTCATTTATTCCTGTTAAAGACTCCCCTAGTTGTTTGCAGACTTTGCATGATTCCTAAAATTAAACACAATATACTAATGCCTTCATTGCCCTCTTCACGAGGATAACTAAGCATTAGTGCTTCATGAAGAGGCACTTTTCTATGCATAAAATTGCATCACATTTGCGTTAATAGTCCAGGTGCACTTTCAAAATGCATACACCTTTGGCCCTTTGAAAAGATGTAAAGAGGGTGCAGTAGGTCAAATTCTTAGCATTCTAGTATTTTTAAACCGCTCAGAAGGCAAGGCTGGGTGAGCTCACATTGAGAGCTCACCCAGCACCTAGTGGCTGTGAGTGGTTATTGTGTCAACCAATCCAATTGAACGTTGACACTTGTCATGAGTTGAGCGCTTTCTGTATCCAATGGCTGTATTACAAAGAGCTGTTACACGTTTTCTGGAACTGAAAATTTGAAGGTTTGTGCTATTCGCTCTACCCAGCAACTTATAGGACACACCTATCACAAATGTTAATTATTAATAATTCATTTAGCATTAATGAAAGTATTTCTACTCACACTTATTCTTTCCTTTCATTTCCTATTCTCACATTTCTTATAAATGATGGTTCATTTATTTTCATCTTTGAGTATTTCAAATATACCAACCAAATATAGCATTCTCCTTCATTGTTGTTTTCTAATAAATCCTAAAACAAACCGATTGTTCCCCCACTGCAGAAGTATTCAAAGTTATCCTACAATTAATTGCACTGGGTCAATTAAGATGAGCAATGATGCGCTATGCACTCTCAAACTTTCATACATCAATAAAAATGCAATCATACAATCATGTGTGTCCGCAGAGGGGGGGAAACACCCCCCCCCCGGGATCGAGTAAAAAATTCCACAAATTATAATTGTAAAAGTAATTGAGATAGGAACCTTACACCCTCGCCCATAGGATGCTTTTTCTGTCTTAAAATTTTATTATGGCTTGGTCTGTTTCGGCCGATGGCGGGGTAGGCATAGAACATGCGTTTTATTTCAGCAAAGCACGTGTTCCTGTTTTTGGTTCATCTTTTTCTGATTTGAAAAAAATGTTCATTACTGTTGTGAATAGCGATCAGTGTCCATTTGCCCTCTGTGTCTAGTGAATCACTGAGAGGTGTGAATTGCAAATTTATAGTGAAACAGATTTAAACCAGAAAAATACATTTTTAAAAGGTAAGTGTATGTAATTTAATATTATTTTACTTGTTAGTTTTATGATTTTTTTGCTTTTAAACTAAAATAATTTAATTTAGGATTTTGGAATTAATTAATTAGTTGATTTTTAATAAAATATGCCGGTCAATTTTTTTTTTATACATGAAATTGTGCTAAAAACTGTATTATTTCCAAATACTTTTTTTCAAAGAATTAAAGATCATTGAAATCTATGTAAAATGAAAATAATGTATTTATAGTTTACATCGACAAATAATTACATCAAAAAATGCTAAAAGACTTTTATTGATGTAATTATTTGTCTCTAAGCTTTGCCTTGGAAACAAAGCAAGGAAACAGGCAAGTCAGGAAATAAAGAAAATCAGGTAAGTGACGTTGTTAGTAAAAAGAAAGAAGTTATTTGGTATGGTGACTCTATAATAAAAATGGTATAGATGAGAGAGTTATAACGTTGAGTCTTCCTGGAGCTAAAATTAAAAATATAACACAAGTTATTCAAAAACAGAAAAGTAAATGAAATCATAGATGTAGTAGGTACGAACGATTTAATTGGCGATAAGTTCAGTATGAGAGAGGACATGAAAGGATTGCTGGAAGAGGTGAGAGTGAGAAAGTGAAAATCGTTAGTATTTTACCTCGCTATGATAAAAACGAATTGAAAAGAAGGGCTATGATGGCAAAAGATTCGATGCATAGCCTATGTAGAAGGAATGGATGCGAGTTTTTGGATGTGTGGAGTGAGTTTGAGGGAAGATTGGATTTGTATAAGAGGGATGGCCTACACCTGAATGTGTTTGGTATCAGGAATCTGGAAAAACTAATAACTGGTATGTGACCTAATATGGAGAGTCAGGGAAACTAAATTATAAAGGGAGGAACGGTGTGAATGTGCAAGTGTGACAATGTTATACAACTGTGTTAATGAAGCGAATGGGCTTTGTCATGAAAATGTTGACGAGGAGAGAGTGATTTCGGGTTTGTGTTCGTCCGGTTCGGACCCATCAAATGTGTGCAAAGATGTCTACATGTGTAAAGCATTAGAGAATAGAGATCTGCAAGTTGTCCAACTGTGTCAGGCAGACTACAGACAAGACAATACAAAAGAACAAGCAGGTAGATTATTAAGTCTGTACACGAATGCTAGGAGTATCAGAAACAAAGGGATAGATTTGTTGCCTTAGTCAATATGTTGCAACCTCAGATTGTAGGTATTAGTGAGAGACCTGGCTATCAGAATCAGACCTAGTAACTGGTATCGAGTGTCATGGGTACAGTATTTTTAGGAAGGATAGAGTGGATAGGAGAGGAGAGGGCATGCTGCTAATGATATTGGATGACTTAAATCCAGTTAGAGTTGAGACCTATGAAAGTAGTAATACTATTAACATTTCATGTGCAGTGAGTTTGAAGCCATCTGCTGTGAGGTGGAATTTAACAAGACAAATTACATAGTGGGGTGTTGTTACAGACCTGCTGGATCGGTTGCTGGTATTGAAGAAATGAATTACCAAATAGAAAAGGTGAGCGTGAAAAGAGTAATCATAATGGGAGACTTTAATTAACCAAATGTTGATTGGATAGCAGTAGAATCTCATGAGAAGAATGAAAATGCATTTATTGAGCTGTTGCGGAACAACTTACTCAAGCAGTATGTGACAGAAGGAACTCAAGGTCAAAGAGTGTTAGATTTGATTATAATGTCAGAGGGCATTTCAGTTAAAGAAGTAACTATTCTGCCTCTAGTTGGTGACAGTGATCATGCAGTACTCACTTGGGAAGTGACTAAGTTTATGAATGTTCCATTCAGAAAAGGTTACATGGATGGAAAGAATATCAACAGTGCATGGGAAGCATTTAAACAAAACTTAAATGATGCGATATATCAGAATGTGTTCCGAGAGTTCCAAGAATAAATAGAGTAGGAGATCAAATGGATGTGTAATCTTATTAAGCAAAAGATTCGTAAGAAAAGGACGATGTGGAAGGAATACTGTTTGCATAAGGATGACATCCGTTATGAACGTTATAAGCAGCAGGCTAGAATAGACACAACTGTTGTACGGAAAGCAAAGTCTGATTATGAAAAGAAATTGGCTATGCATGCTAAAGACAACCCACAAAAATTCTATCGATATGCTGCAAGGAAAAGAAAGAATGAATATGAAAGAATAACTTGTAAATCCAGATGCTGTGAGGGTTACAGATGCAGAAGAGGTTGTTCAGGTAATGAGTGCCCATTTTGTTAAAAGCTATCAACCTGGTGAACGCAACACTGAGCTCACTGTTACCTCTTCACTAGATCAGAAACGCAGGCCTGTGAGGCCGAGGTATTAGCTGTTGCACAAACTAAATAAGAATTCATCAATAGGGACTGATGGAATATCGTACATGTGCTAAAAGAGTGTTCAGCTGAACTGGCCATTCCTTCGACCAGAATGTTTAATATGAGTCTCAGAACAAGGAGGATTCCGCAGGAATGGAAGGAATGTGAAATGTATACTAATTCCATTGTATAAGGGTGGTGCAAAGACCGATGTATCCAACTATCGACCAAATAGTATCACAGGAGTGGTGGTGAAGATATGTTGGAAAAATTGGTTAGGGCCCGCATTCAGAAATGGGTTGACAGTGAATATCTACTTTGCAATGAACAACATGGGTTTGCTAAGGGAAAGTCATGTTTTAGCAACTTGCTCACATTCTATAACAATGTTACCACTGAACTAGACAAGGGGAATGGATACACCATGATACTTTTGGATTTTGCTAAGGTTTTTGACAGAATACAGCATGGCAGACTGCTGAATAAATTGGAGAAAATTGGTTTGGGTTATAGAATATTAGCATGGATAAGAGGATGGCTGACTGACAGATATCAAAAAGTGGTATACGGGCAGTGGTGAGCTATAAGGGGATCACCTGAGCCCTTTGTTAAATTTTTCTCAAATTTGCGAGCCTCTTGTTCTTCTTGTCTACTTTTTTTTCAAAAAAAAAAAAAAAAAAAAAAAAAAAAAAATATATATATATATATATATATATATATATATATTAAATGACAAACTCATATGGTAACCTAGCAAAGTGATTTTATTAAATAAAATATTATAGTTACTGTTACCACCACTTTACACATAAGAATTCACTTTTGGTAATCACATATAAATAAATAGGACTATGAAATAATGCCCCTTGATTGGTACAGTTGATTATCACTTGAAGTATAAAAACAAAAGAGAAATATAACATACTTCAATATTGTTGTGTTTAGATAATATTTATTCTTTATAGATTGCTTGTCATAAAAACTCCTATCGCAAACAAAAGAAATTTATTTTATTTATAAAAAATGTGGACTATTTCATATGTGTGATTATAAAAGATTTTATTATTATATTTTGATAGTTAAAAAATGTTTTTCTTATGCAAGATAAATTAACACAGATGATTGTGTGCAAATATTTCATGTTTAGATCATGAAATATTTGTTTAAAAACGATAGCCTTTACAGGTTGATTGTGCCCTCATACTTTTTGATTGGCATTTATACATAAGCTGTATTAATAAAAGTTTTTGTGTGAAATACGGCTTTTTTTTTTGCTCGACGACGTGAGCCCTTTGTTAAAATTTCCATAGCTCAAAAATGAATCTGCAAGGTTTAAGGTAACGAGTGGTGTACCACAAGGATCAGTGCTTGATCCACTGTTATTCAATCTGTACATTAATGATATTGGGAAGGATTTGACAAGTGATATACAGTTATTTGCTGATGATGCAAAGATAGGTAGGGTAATCAGGAATGCTGTTGATATGCAGTCTTTGCAGAATGATTTGAATAGGCTGGAATTGTGGGCATGAGAAAATGGGTGTCGGTAAATGTAAAGTCATTCGCTTCGGCATTATTAGATATCCAATGTCATATTATATTGGTGGGATTAGGCTAGGAAAAACTGATGAGGCTAGGGATCTTGGAGTGTTAATAGATAGGATGTTTGAAGTTTAGGGGCCATGTGACAAAGATTGCAAATACAAAAGATAATTGCAATGCTGAAACGAACGTTCACATGTAAAGATAAGAATGTTATTTTGCCTCTTTACAAGGCTTTGATAAGACCTCACTTGGACTATTGTGCACAGGTCTGGTCTCCTGATTTCCGTTGTGATTCTGATATATTGGAGAGAGAGAGTACAAACGAGATTGTTAAAAATGAAATCAGGATTGTGGAATACTGATTATGAAGCAGATTGAGAATTTGTAGACTGCAGACACTAGCAAACAGGAGAAATGATTGAGACTTACAAACTTCTGAAAGGATCATTCAGGATTTCAATTGATGGAATTTTTCAATTTATGGAGGGTGGGGAAAGGACGAGAGGGCATCCTTGGAAGCTGAGAATGAAGGCCGCCAAGAAGAGTGTGAGGGCTAGATTTTTCTCTCAGAGGGTGGTGCGTGAGTGGAATGGACTGCCATTGGATGTTGTGAGTGCAAGCAGTGTGAATGAATTCAAGAATAAGTATGATAGCTAGTGTGTGTAATATGTGGCCTCCCTCGATGAGTCTCTGACTCCCTGGAGGTCTCTCTTAATAATAATATCCATCTCCATTTGTTCTAATTTGTGTAACAGAGTTCCATGTGGTATTCGGTCAAAAGTCTTTGTAAAATCCAGTGGAATCGTTGTGTAGTCATTTCCTTTATCCAACACAGCTGTTACTATATTATAAAAAGTTAGTAAATTACTAAGGTGTTACCAACCCTTCACAAAGCCATGTTGCCCCTCCACTGATTCTTGAATTTTCTTTTTGACCGATTTTTCTAGTACTTTTACTACTAAGCCTGAGATACTGATTGGTCTAAAATTTGCTACTGCAACAATCTTAGAACCTCACTTATGGAAGGGAATTCACCTTTTTTCCACTCCTTCAAAACTCTACCCGAGCTGAGACTTAAACAGCCTAGTCAGAGGCATCTAATCCCACAGCTGTATTTCCACTGAGATTCTGCAATATCCTAAGAACCTCCAAGTCATCTACCTCCATTCCCACATTAATGTCTGTCACATGTTACAGCAGTAACCTCACTTGGATGATAAAATAGTTGAGTTACTGAGTGACCACTTTGCAAAGGTATATCAGTAACTCAACTATTTTATCTGCTTCTGTCACCTCATCACCTTCAACACTCATTAAGGTTAATCTTCCACAGTCATTCTTCCTCTTACTTGCCACATAATGAAAGAACTCTTTGGGATTTCCTTTAGCCTGCTTCGCCAGATTCTTTTTATAATCTAATTTTGCCTTCCTTAACATGTTATAATTTATTTTTCTTATATAGCCTCCACAGCATTTCTTCTTCTGCAGCTCATGCTTAATGATTATTAGCGATTCATCTCCTACGTGATTAACCCTCCTTATCTTAGGTATAAAATTTAATATTGCTTCCTCTAGATGCCCCTTAACTACTATCTCCCATGCACACTAACATCCTTCCCTTACGGTGTTTTATGACATGGCACAAATTCAAGCTTCTTCCTAAGATTGACATAATCACCTTGCCTTGTACTTTCATATATACCACTTCTTGAGAATATTCCTCCTGTTTTAAAATCTCCCAAGTCAAGACTGCATGGTCACTTCTGCCAATCAGAGGCAATGTTATGGATAGCTCTTCTGATTCTGTAACCAGGTCCAATACTCTCACATCTCTAGTCTCCTCCATCACATGCTGCCTCAAGTAAATATCTCTCAGTAGGTGTATAAATTTCATTTCCTTCCTGCTATGTGATCTTTCTTCCTCCTAGTCTATATCTCCATAGTTGAAGTCTCCCATATTAATCACTTAAGTTGCATTCATTGTACTAATTTGCCAATGCATGTTTTCCAGATCATCCATGGAACCCCCTGGCCTATAGCAACAACCAACTGAATATTTTGTCTTACTGGCCTTGATCTCACACCAGACTGCTTCAAATGAACAACCACCCTTCCATCTACCTCCTATTCCTTTTGGCAGCAATTCATCCCCTTTGATCAGCAGTACCCTTCACCCATCTTTTCTTCTCTATCCTCCCTGAAAATACCATACCCTTCATATTCTATCACTGTAACTATCATCTTCTGTTAGCCATGTCTAATTAATGTCTATAACTTTTGGTGAAGTAGCACTAACCAGTGCCAACTCCTTCCTCTTGTTCCTGATACTTCTGGCATTATTATATAGAAACTGAAGCATTCCTTTAGGTCCACAACCAGTTTTACTTCCTGAACAGACTACCCTACTCAATATTTTTGCTTGAGAGACTAGATTCTGCAATTCATCATTCTCACACTCACTTGCCTCATAGGTGCTGTCACACAAACTCACCTGCTTCTATCTTAATTGCTTCAATTTTCCTGAATTTGTGCTTCAGCATACTCAGTGAACAAAGTTTTCTCTAGACACCTAACCAAAACCATTTAGATGCAGTCCATGAGCATTATACAAATCCTTCTTCCCATCAAACACAGATCACAGATCCATAAATCCTACATCATTCCTTCTAAAAACTTACATATTGATTCATTTGCTACCAATGCCCTCCTCCTCAGTTCATCTCTATCATAGCACGGCACTCTAAATCTTCACCTTCTTACCCTTCAGTTTTGATTCATCTAACAACTCCTTTACATCCTCCCTAACAGAATATATACTTCCTGCCTCTCAGATCATTTGTGACAACCAAGACCATTAGTTCTTTTGCCTTATCTTTTTGCAATCGGATGGCATGACTAATATCATGAATTATTGCACCGAGAAAACACAATTTTGTTACACTTTCATTACATATTCACCCGATCATTGAGTTCCCATACACAATTTTCTCCTTAACTTGTTTTTCTTGTTCGTTCACTCAGTCTCTATTATACTTTGGACTACCTGCTTCTTTCTCATCTCAGCCTTGCTAATCTCTTGCCGCTTCTGCAACTTTTCAATTTTGCACTTTGTTCTGTAAAGGATAACATTCAAGCATACTATTTCTTTATTTATGTCCATTTAGTTCTCCTTTATTTCCACAGCCGCATGTTCAACATTAAGTCCAACGTTTTCCATTTTATCATAGATACTGTCCACTCTACTAAAATTTGCTCCATGCTCGTCACCTAACTGGCACTCACTTTTGAAACATTTAATACATATTCTCTCTCCAGTTTCCTTCCATATATCCTCTAATTTTCACGAAGAACACATATCACACACACTGCGGTGCACAAAATCGTGCAAATTCAAATCACCCCACAACCCGGTCTTTGCACATTGGCACCATACCAACAATATCATATTTAAACAAAAAGAATACAAGGTTTACTTACAAACTAAATAACTCGATCACACACCTGTTTAAAACAAAAACTACAATAAATTATAACCAATAGTATTAACTAAAATATGAAAGAATTACTTATCTTTCAGGAGTGCTAGTAACTATGCAACATGCCGTCTAATGGTGATCATGCTATCTTTTTATAGTTCAATTTCATTTCTTTCACTTATTGTTTCTTGAATGTTTTTGTGTGTATGTGATTACAACATTAACATTGTATTCCTGAAGATATCTCTGTGATAGAGATGAAATACTGAAACAATTAAGTCTGCTGTTTATTTCTCTTTGTACTGTAGTTATTTCATTAAACTGCATTATGAATGTAAATTAGCACCTAAACCTAAAAAAAGATGTTTAGGCTTATGTTCAAGGGATAAAGGACAGGAGGAATGGGCTTCTTTCTTTAAAATGTGTACATTAAGTCCAACTTAGTTTTTTTTTTTGAGGGGGGGGGGGGCAAATAAAAATTTAGACTTTTTATGAAGGATATTATTAATAGGTGGCTACAAAGCAAAACTGGTCCTATTCTGCTATTTTCATCTCTTCAGCCAAGGAAACCTACTGAAAATGAAGAAAACCACAATTTTTTTGTTGCATCTTTCAGCATATATAGCACATCACATATCAAGACAAGTTTTTAAAATCAGACTGGTGTACCAGATAAGAATAGCAAATGGGAGAGTTAAAAAAAAAAAAATGAATGCTTAAAAAGGAAAAAAAAAATTAACATTTATATAACAGTAGATAAAGTGTTGAATGTCTATTCAAAGGAACTCTAATCTGTAATTTAATTTCTCTCAATATTTCAAGGCCATTTCATTTTCAGGACAACTTTTCAAGTATTTTGATAATTAAGGTGAAATAATAATACAGTCATTGAGGTTTATATGGCTGTCCATCTGGTTTTAATTAAAATTGGTTAAAACAGAACAATATTTTATAAGCTCTTCAAAACTGCAATGTACCTGTTCTTTGCAAACTCTAAAATATAAAATTACATTGTAAGCACAGCTAAGTTACTGGTATAAAAGAAGAACCTTTTTAATGTTTTATTATACTTTTACATTAATGCTAGTGACATGTAAAAATCATCATCATTTGTTTTCTATTACACACCACTCAGGAGATACTAAAAACGTGGATGTACTAAAAATATGTTGAAAGATGTAAAAAAAATTTGTGGTTGTCTTCATTTTTCAAAGAATGTCTGGAATGCAAGAAAAAAATAACAGAATGGGACCAATTTTGCATTATACCCACCTATTATGAATATTTCTCATAAAAATTAAAAATTTTTATTTGGTCCCCACATTTGGACTTCATAGTCAGAGATTTTTTTTTTTTCATAGCAAAAAATGCTTCAATCAAGAAATTAGTATGTCTTCAAAAATCTGTCAGCAAATGCAAATAAGAATTCAAAATGTCTACACCTTGGGCATTAAAATGGCAGTAAATTCAAAAATTGGACAATCTGGAAAAAAAAAAAAAAAAAAAGCTAACCCCTTTTATTCCCATATGGGGAGTAGGCAAGGCCATTTTAGCTTTAACTTTTGGAGACTGAGTGGGCAGTTCAACTTTGAACAGAAAAATTTTGCTCTTAAGATTTATGTTCTCTGTATTAAATAGATGGTTTTTATTGTTTTAAGGTTTCTGCTCTCTGATGAGAATCAACAGCCTGAAGCAGTTGTCGGGCCAGTGAAACCTAAAAGTACTAATAAAAGGTGAACACATGGACACCTATGAAGAACTTATGTCTTGTAAGTAGTGCAAGACAAGGCAACTCCAAAACCAGAGATTTAGCTCTCTGGTCTATTTTTTTAATCTGGCTATGAAATAAGGATGTATTTATAATATCCCTTATTTCTGATAATATATAATTGTTGAAATCAAACCTTTTAGGTTCTTCAATATTAACTTCCATAAATATTCATGGCACAGTAACATTTGAACATAACATGTGTGCTGCAATATCAAGACGCTATCAACTCAGCCACCGACTATGGCAAAAACGATAGCGGTGGTTCAACATAACTAAGAATAATAATAATAAAGCGTAATCATATATTTGAATAGTATAGCATTAATAGTAAATATCAATGTTTTTTAGTGTGTTTGTGTTACTTAACTATGAAATGCATAGTAAATGATGATTGATATAATCTATATAAAAAAAAAATAAGTAAAATTACATACTTTTGTCACCGTTTCATTTTCTGGTATTTCACTCTTCCTATCTGAAAATCATAATTTCTGGATTCAATATTTGAAGCAACTAAAAATTATTTTAAAAATATATGAAGTTAATACTTTACATATTAATTTTAGCTCAATTGCAAAAATATATTAAATACATGTCATTACCATGTCAAATCAGAAAAATTCTATAATACTCCTTGAGATACATTGAATCATTCTTTTAACTGAATTATAAACATATGTTAGCATCAGTAGAAAAGGTTACATTATTAATATTAAGAGGCCTCCAGGGAGTAGGGGATTCATAGGAGGAGGCCACATACTACACACACCAGCTATCAACACTTATTCTTGAATTAATTTACACTTTAATTTTCACAGCTTAAACACTCACCACGCTTTTTTAATTTTCACAGCTTAAACACTCACCACGCTTTTTTAATTTTCACAGCTTAAACACTCACCACGCTTTCAGATAATACATTTCACTTATCAACCACTCTCCATGCAAAGAACCTGCTGTTCGCTCCGTTACTCATACCTTATACAGCCAGAGATAGCCTCTTATTTTATCCTTGTCTCCTACTCTAAAAAAATCTCATCTGCATTAATCTGGTAACAACCTCCCAACAATGTATACATCTCACTCAATTATATTCCCCTCTCCTTTCATTCACAATGTTCTGCAAATTAAGACAACTGTGAGAACACAATGGTTTGTGGCAATGATTAGGAAGATCTTGATATGCAGAAGGAAGCAGGTTATGGTTTTCTTGTATAGTCTTGATCAGGCCACATATGGACTAATATATGTAGATCAAGACTATACAAGAAAACCATAACCTGCTTCCTTCTACATATTTCAAGATCTTCCTAATCATTGCCACAAACCATTATGTATAAGGAAACAGTTGTCCTTAAACTTCAAGCTTCTGTCCACCATCATTCTCAGATCTCTCTCTCTCTCATCTCTTACATCTCCTTCAAAATTTCCCCAGTAACTGTATATTCTGCATCTCACCCTTGCTTAACAAATTTCAGGATCTTACACTATGCAACATTAAACTGACAGCTCCGCTCACCTGTCCACTCACAGTCTATTGATATCCTTTGATCTGCTCCTCAGTTCTTCTGAACTTTGCATCATGTGCAAATAGCTGCATATAACCAGCAAGCCTGTTCCAATATCAAGGTCATACAAGTTAAACAATAATGGCCAAAACAGATGATCCCCTGCAGAAAACTGCTTGTGGTGATTTTTTTTTCCATATATTATTGTAGCTTTCAGTGGAATTATTGTATTTAGTGTGTTTAGTAAAATAATTGTAATATAATGTTACTTTTAGAGTCTTAAAAATGGTGCTAAAAACCCATCAGAACAAAGTGATGTCAAAAGCATAAGTTAATCTAGATGTTGAAAATGAGAATCCCTTCCCCTGAATGGAAGTATTGAAGCACTATTGTTATGATATAACAATAGTGCTTCAATTATCCTCACTTATGATATAAGTGAGGATAACTTAACATTTGAAATATTCAAATTAAAATAAATTATTAGGCAATCAACCAGAGAATTAAAAAAAAAAAAAAAAAATCGAAAAATGCTTAAAGAAAATCAGACAGAATAAAAAAATAAAAAATAATAAAAAAAGAGTAGAACAAGTCAGGAAAGCACTGAAGATAACAATGAATAATAATACTAATAACCATAAGGTAAGTCAATTAGAATGTACATAAAAAGAAGAAAGAACATGGAACAGTGATTCATTCGTGAAATTTGTGCTTGCCAATAGGGTCACTACATCGAGCCTCTTGGTAGTGAAAATTAAAGATGAACGGATTTTAAATCAGGAGACTGGAGAAATTATCTGGTGGGGATGAGATTAACACCGAGTTAGTAAAACTACATAGTGAGAGGAATGGTAAGAACATGTGCAAATTCACTATGATATGCAAACGTGAAAATGATACAAATGTCAATGCACACATTCAATGAATCTGGTGAAGCAGAAATGTACACTTTGGATTCAGACTTTCTGAGTAGATCCGAGGACAGAAAAGAGAAAGCAGCCCAACCAGGCTAAGCAGACTGTAGATATAAAATGTACAAAAAAACAGGCGGGAAGCAAACTGATATGTCTATATGCTAATACTGGGAACGTCAGGAACAAAGGGATTGAGTTTAGTGCCTTGATGAATACGTTTTGACCTAAGATTATCGGGCATTAGTGAAACTTGGCTCTCAGTGTCAGATGTAATAAATGGAATCAAGTGCAAAGGGTAGAGAATTTCTAGAAAGGACATAACAGATAGGATTCTTTTTTTTTTTTTTTTTTTTTTTTTGAATAGGTACCTGTGGCATAATATAATTATTAAAATAACACATAAGACCACAGTAATAACTTTTAATTAATAAGGTACAGATATTTCATACTAAAACTAATAGTATATCTGCAGTGTTACAAACAGTTATAGGAATGGAATACAGGTAACGAACATTCGGTGGATCACCTATTAAAATACATTGTTACCGCGCGCTAGGAAATGATAGAAAATAATAATTAATTAATATTTAAGATAATTGGGTTTTTTAATGATTACATAAAATAAAAGTCTGCCAGATTTTCGAGAGAGAGAGAGAGTCATTTCGATTTAAATTCGGTCGGTGTAAAATAGCTTCACAACTTTCTTTAAAAAGGCATTTATATTTGAACCTGCATCTATGGAGAAGAATAGCTTTATCCCACTGGATATTATGGGTAGTGTTAATACTGTGCTGTGCTAGACCAGGCTTCTGAGTTTGTTGTATTCAATATAATATTGATGTTCTTTAATTATTTTTTCCACAGAACGGCCAGTTTGTCCAAAATAAGAAACATCACATTCACATGGTATTTGGTAAATGCCAACCAAAGATAGAGATGATAATTTATCTTTAAAAAAGTACCAATTGATTCCAACGCATATTCCTATCAACAAAATTTCTTCCTTATTGCCTTCTACAAAAGATAAACTATCATCTCTATCTTTGGTTGGCATTTACCAAATACCATGTGAATGCGATGTTTCTTATTTTGGACAAACTGGCCGTTCTGTGGAAAAAAGAATTAAAGAACATCAATATTATATTGAATACAACAAACCTCAGAAGTCTGGTCTAGCACAACACAGTATTAACACTACCCATAATATCCAGTGAGATAAAGCTATTCTCCTCCATAGATGCAGGTTCAAATATGAATGCCTTTTTAAAGAAAGTTGTGAAGCTATTTTACACCGACCGAATTTAAATCGAAATGACTGTCTCTCTCTCTCGAAAATCTGGCAGACTTTTATGTAATCATTAAAAAACCCAATTATCTTAAATATTAATTATTATTTTCTATCATTTCCTAGCGCGGTAACAATGTATTTTAATAGGTGATCCACCGAATGTTCGTTACTTGTATTCCATTCCTATAACTGTAACACTGAAGATGTACTATTAGTTTTAGTATGAAATATCTGTACCTTATTAATTAAAAGTTATTACTGTGGTCTTATGTGTTCTTTTAATAATAACAGATAGGAGAGGAAGGGGCGTATAACTAATGATATCTGATGATCCAAGTCCAGTTAGGATAGAAACTCATAAAATCAATAATGTCCCACAACAATGTAAGTTTGAGGTTATCTATTGCATAGTCCAAGCTACCAGACTAAAATATGTGGTGGGGGTGTTGCTACAGACCTAGTGGTTCAGTTGCTGGGGATGATGAAATGCATTGCCTAATTACCCTGATGGTTATTAAAGAAGTAATCATTATAGGTGAATTAATTATCTGAACATTGACTTGGACTTGGTAGCAGAGAAATTTATTGAGATATTTGCAAGACAACTTTTTCAAGCAGCATGTGAAAGAAGAAACTTGAGATTAAAGTGTTAGATTTGATCACTGATCACACTATCACAAGGATGTGGACACTTTGTGACACTTTGCTGGCCTGGTTGGCCGAGTGGTTAGCATATCCGCTCTCCAGCCAAAAAGGCTGCGAATTCGAATCCCACCATGGGCATGGATGTTTGTGATTGTCTGTGAAAATATTAGTGGTGGTGGTGTAGATGATGACGTTGGTGTAGTTGCAGTTCAGTGTAGATAGTGGATTGAGTGGTGAAGACAGAGTTGTAGAGTAGGTACCCTCCCTCGATGACTCCTTGGAGGTGTTATGTAATAATAATAATGTGACTGTTAAGAATGCGAGTGTTCTGCCATCAGTTTGTGACAGTGATCATGGCATACTAATCAATTATATGGATGTTTCATCTAGGGCAGGTTACATACTAAAAGGTACTTAACACATTCAGCATCACTGACACTTTAAAATAGTGGTTCTTAAACTGGAAGATAGTGCTCCCTGGAGGAGCTGTGAATGCTGGGGGGGGGGGGGGGGGCAGTAAGTGTTAGGGGACACTGAGAGGGAAGGTAAGCATTATAATACTACCAATATAATAAAAGCAAAACATTCCATATTTAACCTAGCATCCCTATTTATATAGTATATCTGGCAATACTGTACAAATTTATTCGCTACTTATTTTTTTAGAATTTTTACATTGAAAGTTAATCGAGCTACTTTTTGGTCTGAATTTTCTATACTGAAAATAATTAATTTGGGCTATTTTTAACAGAATCCACTACTTTTATAAGCTTTATCTGCTACTTTTCCTAATGCCTATCTGACAACCCTGGTTTGCAGTTTACATCTAGACCGTGGTATCATGTGGCGCACTTCATTGGTATTGTGTAGCACTGTCCATTAAAATGAATAAAAAAAAAAAGAAAGTGCCATCAATATTCAAGTAATATTTAAAACATGAAGTCATCTGTCTATAAATAATGAGTAGTTACCAATATGCTTAATATGTGAAAAAATTTTCTCAAATGAAGGAATAAAGACTTCAAGATTGGCTGAGCATTTAAGAACAAAGCATCCAAATAAAGCAAAAAAAGGTTGTGGAGTACTTTTGCAAATTAAAGACTAAATTTAAAAATTTCACTGCACTTAAAGGGTTGGCTGCAAAACAAAGTAACCAACAAAAGAAGAGTCTTTTCTTACAAACTTTCATGGTTAATTGCCAAACGTGGAAAGCCACATACTCTCTCTTACTGGCTATAAATGAAGTTTCAGATATGATGATTGGCCCAGGTAAAAGTAATATGATGTCATCAATTCCTCTCAACAATAGTTCAGTATCAACAAGAATTGACGAAATGACAAAAGACATTGCAAAAAAAACTTGGTAATGATTTAAAAACCATAGAATTTTCTTTGCAACTCTATGAGATAACTTTATTGACAACGAGGCTTTGTTAATGGCCTATGTGCGTTATATAAATACTAATGAAGAAATTATTGAAAACTTTCTATTTTCTGAACTGAAAAGTGACACAAAAGGTTCTACAATTTTTAAAGTTGTTAAAGACTTTTTTAATGCTAAAAACTTTCCTCTCACAAATACTATTGCGTGTGCAACTGATGAAGCTGGATTTACTGAGGTAAAAAATTATTTCAAAGCTCAAGTATAATTTCAACAGTGTGGGTATGAAAGATTCTGGAAAGACAA
Source organism: Typopeltis vanoorti (assembly GCF_054136105.1). Classification (NCBI taxonomy): domain Eukaryota; kingdom Metazoa; phylum Arthropoda; class Arachnida; order Uropygi; family Thelyphonidae; genus Typopeltis; species Typopeltis vanoorti. The sequence goes on from NC_143562.1 coordinate 92,521,291, forward strand.
TGCAAATAACCTCAGGTTTAGCATGAAATCAAATTAAAAAGGATTCAGCGTTGTGTTATCAGTGTTAGGCAGTGAAACAGATTGCAAATAAGTGAAAGAGAAGACTTGAGACTTTGTTTGTCGAACAATGAACCTGATATTGAAAAATAGCAGGATCTCACTCAGGGTAGCCATTAATGATTGGCTTATTAAATACAGCAAGCTTATATCTTTTTTTGAATAAAAATTAATTTGTATCAAAGTCATTAATTTTTAATTAAATATCAGTTCAAATATGTTAATGGCAATTTATGTTTGCCTAATAATATATTAGAATTATCTTATTGAGTCATTAACCTAGTGGAAAACTGAGCAGGGACATCAGGCCATACAAATAGTTAAAAGGGGAAACCAGGGGGAAAAAAGGTTAAGAACCACTGCTTTAAAGCATCAATCTGCATTTGCATATATGCTACTGCCACTTCTAATTATTGTAAGACTCGTGCTTCCATGCTGTAGAACTCAATCTAGCATGAGCATTTGAATCATGTGGATGTGCAGGCACTGCAGCAAGATCATTCTGTCATAAATGAGTGGAGTGAACGTGTTAATTAGACAATAACTGAATGTATCCCTGGAGATTAAGGAAGAAATAGGGTGGGTGGGTGGGTGGGAGTGAGTGAAACTGACATGCAATCTCTTATTAAGCAAGAAATCCATAAGAAAATGATGTGGAAAGAATATTATTAAAATAATAATGAGAGAAGTTATCAAATATGTAGAGCAAAGACCAAAAACGTTCTGGGTATTGTGTGGAAAGCTAAATTGGAGTACGAAAATTGGCTGTACAGATTAAAAGCAACCAAAGCAATTTATCATTATGCTGCAAGTAAAAGAAAAATATGAATGTGGAAGAATATATTCAGTAAATACAGGCAGTACTCTTGAGCAGAAACATATCAAATTGTTCAAATAATGAGTGCTTACTTCACCAAGATCTATCAATGTGGTGGATATAACATGGCATACTGCTACTACTACACTAGATTAAGAGGTGCACGAGAATGAAGTTCAAGAGCTGATGCATAACCTGGATATATATTCAGCAAGAGAGCCAAATGGGATATCAGTACATATGCTAAAGGAATGTTCAACCCAAGCCCTTGACATGTTTGTATAATTGACATCATAGATCAGGAAAGATCTCACAGGAATGTGGGAAAGAATGGATGACAGTTCTATTGTACAAGGATGGTGAAAAAAAAACAATGTGTAACTATTCCATCAAATATGGTTTTGAGTACCAGCACAGTGAAATGTGGATCTATCGGTAAGTGCAAATCAGGAAGGAAATAGAGACATATCAGTATCTCTGGAGTAGTGGTGAAGATATTAGAGAAGTTGACAAGAACTTGCATACAAAAATGGGTTGACAAACAAGCTATATTTTGCAAAAAGCATGAGTTTACTAAAAGAGAGGCTATTAATTATATATTTGGTTTTATCCAAGTGTAAGCAAACAAAGTTTGCACCTGAAGTACTTTCAGGACTGGGGCAACTCGTGGTAAAGGTGGTATAAGTTCTCATCACTTGCCTTAGTATCCAATAATGCAACTTTGTAATGATTAATGGCAGACATGTATAATGCTATGCAAAAAAAAGGGTCATGTTTTAGCAATCTGCTCATATGCTATAATAATAATACTATGGACAGATTGGATAAAAGGAAGGATACATTATGATGCTGTTGGACTTTGCTTAGGCATTTGATAGGATGGCACATGAAAGGCTGTTGCATAAACTAGAGGATATCAGATTTGAATATAAACTATTAACTTGGATAAATGGGTGGCTGAGGGACAGATATCACAGAGTGGTATGTAGGGGTGTGAATCTGCCTGATTTAAAGTGACCTGTGGTTTACTCCAGAAATCAATCCATTGGCAATGTTGTTCAATCTATATATTGAGAAGGACTTGACAGGAGATGTTCAACTGCTTGTTGATGAAGCAAAGATAGAGCAATCAGAAATGCTGACATACCAGCACTTAGAAAATGACTGAATAGGCTGGAACTGTGGGCAAATGATAATAGCTGTCAATTCAATGTTAGTGAGCATAAAGTTATGCACCCTGGCTTGATGAGATTTCCAATAGCATATTGGAAATCTCATCATTGGGACTATGCTCAAGAAACTGATGATTTTGGGAAAAGTCATAGGAAAAAATTGCATATACAACTCAGAGGATAATTGCAATGTTGAAACAAACATCAACATGTAAGAATAACAAAGTTATTTTCCCTCTTTATGAGGCCTTGATACAAAAGTACCTGGACTCTACACAGGTCAAGTCTCCTAGGTTCAGATAGAATTAAGGAGCTATGGAAATGGCGCCAAGAAGAGTAACAAAATGATATGATTCCCTGGATATCTCAGATAATAATACACAATCCACTGATACCTATCTGACAGTCAATCAGCTATCAAAATCACTAGTCCCTTTTTCTATCCTAAATGTTTTAATTTAGTCAGCTTGTTGTGCAGTAAGCTATCAGAGGCTTTAATAAATCCAAGTATTCCACTGTATATGCATCTTCCTTATCCAATGAATTCATTACCTTGTGGCCGTTATGTATGCAGATTGCTAAAACATGATCTCACCTTAACAAACTCATGTAGACTCTCATAGATAATACCACTATTATCAACCAAATTCTGACTCCTAGTTCTCACAAATGTCACATCTTAACCACAACCTGAGACACACACACACACATTGAGATATAGTTTGTAGCCTCAGTATTAAGTCCATATCCTTTGTAAAGCGGAACCATCCACCTCTCCCTCTTTTCACCTTTTGAGCACTTGCCCTGCTGTAACTCATGTTAAAACGTGTGTGAAAGATGTTGCCTGGGGGTGTTTATTCAAAACACACACTGTGATATACTATCAAGTCATGTTGTGCATTATACATTGCTGAATTAAACTTTTTACTGCATGTGAAATACAAAAACAAAACTCAGAAAAAAAAGAAAAAAAAATTAAAACTCAAATCTTGATCATATCAGTTGTAATTATCAGATTATTCTGCATAATCACATAAATACATAATTCGATAATATTAATAAGATTCACTTTCCTAGAATTAATGAGCTCTGTGTAAACAAACCTAAAATCTCTGGTACTTTGGTCATAATATTTAATAAACAACGTGCAAACAAAAAATTGGAAGTATCTCATATAAACCACACTCTGTCACTTCAGTGATTGTATCTGGATAATTAGCAAACATCACTCTAGGTATGACTGTATTAGTTATCCACAAGGAATGCATTAATGTTAAATGAATAGCACATAGGGTGGGGGTGGGGGTATGATCAGGGTAAAATTGTCAACTTACCTGACTGTGAAGAAGAAGAAATTGCAAAAGAAAAGTTTCTAGTTGAAAGATATGTTATTAAGAAGTTTCCAAGAGGCTAGACCAGGGATCGACAACCTGCGGCTCTTTTATATTGAATTAAAAGATACATAATTAATACAAACAACTAAATATTGTTTTTCGATACAGCCTGTTCGTGGCGCTAGATACTACTATGTATGTGATGTGGTTACGCATGAAATTTTATGACATGAACAACTGACAATTATGTTACATTCCAATTGCAGAACTAAAACTGAGCTTCTGGAAATCCCGAATAAAAGTATCTGGGTACAAAAACTTCAGAAAATGGTAGCACAAATTGAAGAAAATGAGAAACTATGGAAGAAACACCACAGGAAATGATATTTAATTGTTGGAATTCTTTCCCAACGAATTATTCAAATACCAGGCGATTTGCTTTTGGGGTTTTGACTCTTTTTTGTTCAACATACAATTTTGAACAATTTTTCTCTTCAATGAATTACATTAAAAATAAGTATATGAACAAATTGACTGATGAAAGTTTGAAAGCAGAATTACTATTAAAGTGCACAACATACAATCCAGATTTAAGTAAATTGGCTGAGAAGAGGCAAAATCAAAAAAGTCTCATTAGTGAATTTTAAATTAAAACAATCAAATATCTATTAAAATAATACTGTATTATTTTTGTTCGGACTAATTCTTTTTGCAATACAAATTCTGACTTTTTTGCAATATTATACTTACATAAACATGTTTTGTGAATAAAAACATAATCAAACTTAATGTTGTTTTATTTATTGAACATATAAAAAATTTATATGCAAACATAAAAGTGGTATTTGATATCTGGAAGTACTGAATTAAAAACAAATTTACCTAAGTTTGAACTAACTGCAACTTTGAGTAACCAGGAAAAATCGAATTGAAGTTTGTGGCTTCCAAAATTTTGTTTTAATTAATTTTTTTGGTGGAATGACTCTTTGGTTCAAAAAGGTTCCCGACCCTTTGACTATTATTATTTGGGCTAGACTATTATCAACTTTTATTTCCATAATAAAATGGTTCTTGGATGTTGGGGTGGAGGGATCTGTCCAATGGGTCTAGACCAGTGGTTCTTAACTGGTGTTCCTCGAACTGGTTACAAGTGTTCCGTCGGTGAACGATGTCACATGACACAGTTCTGAGTATAATTGGCTACTCTGAATAAAAATGTCGAGGGAATTATTTCCATTATAATAGAACAATTAACAAAATTAGAAGAAAAGATTTCGAGTTACTTTCCTCCCTTAAATACACACAATTATGACTGGATACGAAATCCATTTGGCACAGTTAATACATCGAGTTGTGAATTTTTGTTACAAGAAGAAGAACAATTAGTTATCTTGACAACAGATGGTACTCTAAATATGAAATTCTCTGAAATAACTCTTGAGGAATTTCGAATTTTTGTCCAAGCTGAATACCTAGCTCTCCTCCACAAGGGCAATGAAAATTTTGGTACAATTTTCCACATCAATTTATGTGAGCTGGCTTCTAATATTAACCCATATAAAAATAAAAAGCATGAAAGACTTACTAATATTGACAAAGAGATGAGAAGAGCTATATATCACATATTAGACCTGATATTGCTGAAAGCCGACAAAGCTCAAGTATTGCATTAAAATAAGTTCCATTTTTATAAAAAGCAAGTCCATGCATATTTTTATTGTTAGTTTTATGACCCTAATGCCCTTGGTGTTCCTCAAATTTTTCTTATAATCAAAAGTGTTCCGTGACTTCGAAAAGGTTAAGAACCACTGGTCGAGACTATAACGCCAACTTGAGAACATCAGTCAATCAATATATCTTGGCCAGACAAAAGGCTTAAATGGGACTGATTCAAGAGCATGCTTTTCAAAATTGTCCATGTAAAAATTAGCAAGTGGCAGTAAAAGAAGAGAACCCATTATACCCTTATCAATTTGTACATATTGTTATTTCTAGACACTTTAATAACACATCTTCAAAATTTAACTTTTCTCTTTCAGTATTTAGAAAACTTACTCACACAGGCAGATATATTCAGAAACTTCCCTGTCAACCTTCCTTTCCAGTAATATAATACTGTTAAAAACTAACTAATACAGACATCAATCTCTGTTGCAGTGAGGCATGCCTCATAGCTGAGTAACCATATATATACCACACCTTCTTATCTGATTACTATAATCCGAAAGGTTGTTAAACTTCCCAAAATATGGGACACAATTCTTAAACATCCCAAGTTACAACCTAGTGTTTTATACAATTTATACTGTATCCCCGAAGAGGTCTCTTCTTCTTCTCCCTTCTACGTGTTAGGCCTAATGGCCTGTTACAGGGCTATCTTAAGCCCTTCTAAGTCGTACCCATCCCAAGGATAAGGTGACTAGCCCTATGCCTCCCGGTATATTGTATGGCTGTAGCTGCATCTGTTCACAGGGGCGGTTTGTCTGCTTTTGGGAGGAAAAACCCCAGATAAACTGGGGAGGAAAACCCTGCCACGCTCAAGACTGGCTAACTTGGCTATGTCTGGGAAAGATCCTTAAGCTCCTCACATCGGTGATGGGAATCAAACCCAGGACATTCCTTTCCCAAGCATATGGTTGCGAAGTGCAACCATATGCTTGGTTGCACTTCGCTACTAGGTTTGCACATAGCCACTAACTGTGCGGATGGAAGAGGTCTCTATAAGATAAAATATTAGAAGCATTTTTAAGCTGTTTACTGTTTTCATTTCATTAAACATCCAAATATCAGTCCAACAGCTAAGCCTAAACACATGACTAAAGCACCAATGACCACTATACTCTTTTTAGTTATACAATACAGAATAACTAAAAATGTTAAAGATGAGAAAGCGATCATACAAGTATAACAGTACTGTCCGACCACCGATAAGAGAACCTCAATTGACTCAGTGCCAAGAAGAGTCAATTCATGTTGAAGGGGAGAAAGAAATAAGGTGATGTACGAATTGGTCACCAACATGTGAAACCACATGCTTTATGCGTAAACTCTTCCAACTGTTATACAAGCAAAATAGTTACCACTTTATAAACTACAATATTCATAAAAGAGCAGTTAATTTTCCAACGTGTAATAATAAAACTCATCCCACAATATGGATTGATTACCCTAGTATCGGAATGTATTCTCCTTCTTCGACATGCGCAGAAGTGTGGAAGGGTCTTGCATCTGTGGGCATACAGTAGATGACTCCACATCTAGTGCTCTATGTATTCCATAATCCACTCTCAGGATATGTATAATGCCATACATTATAAGCCAACACCGAAACAGGTTTTGACCTTCAGTGAGATCTCAAAAGTGTCATAATGCAAGCCATTATACACTCCCCAAGAAGACTGAAAGCTGTGCATTAAGTGATACATATCAACTTGATATAAATAAATCAACTGCTTTCTCTACACATAAGTAGATATGTCATGGAGATACTTTACTTGCAAAATTTTGCATACACTTCAATAAATGGATGAAAACAATAATATAATTTCTTATTAAGCAAAATAAAACATTGTCATTATAACTAACTACAATTTTTATCAACAACACCTGGTATGAATCAGATTCTTTTATGGAATTCTCCCAAGTTCAACTGCTAATAAATCAGTAGCTTTTCAAGGAATAATTATGGTATACTTTTTACCTTTTGCAACTAAGTCACCAATTTTTTCTCAGATTATCAAATTAAAGCCATCATGAAGGATTTTTATTTCCTCTCTTCAGATTTCTCCACCAATACCACAGTACTCTGTATTTCCAGATAATTACATACTCTCACTTCTCTTCAACGTATGACAAACCATATACTTCTCGATGTCTTTCAGCACTGATCTCATTGCCATTCTCACGTGGGATGAGGACAACTTAGTGATCTTCTATGTTACCAAAATGTAGTCCTGTTTTACTTCCCTCTTCACTTTCCCTTATCTCAATGGGCTCTACCCAAACAAGTTGACCACCACGACTCATTTGCTTTCTCCTAAGCATGTAAAAACATGAACAGTTACTGCTCAACAGTTCCAGTTATGTTTCAAACTTATCAAACTATCCTGTCATCATCCCATTTCATTACGTCTATCTCGGTTTTTTGAACAGTATTTTCCTCGAAAACTATGACATCCAGTTGTTCAAAAACCACAGCAATAGGTTCCTTCGTTCTCTTTAAACCACATGTCCATATGCATGGCATTATTGTATTATAGGTTTAGTGACATTTAATGTGTGAAGATTCACAAAAATCTAGTCCTTTTTGTTTATTCTAAGTTTTTTTTTTTTTAAACCAATTTCAAAGTTATTAAATCTTGTACACAAGCAAGATCGTTCTTGGAGACAAGAATTGGAATTTTAATCATATAACTTAGCAAAATCAAGCAACGGAATACACAAGCAATATACAAATAAATACAATTTACCACAAAAAATACAATTAAATACAAATAATCTATGCACACAGATCTGGATAAATCGGTTCTATGGGTGAAGGACAATGAACATACGTTCAATGTTGTTGCAAAATGCAAGGTTATACATTTTGGTTTGAGGATATTGCAGGCAGAGTATTTTATTAATCATAATTTGCTACATGTGGTTGGTGAAGATAGAGTTAAAGTTTAGGGCCACATTGATGAGGTGGCTAAATAATTAGATAACTGCAATGCTGAAGAGAATTCCATATATAAGTCTTTGATAACACCACATCTTGACTGCTATGTTCAAATATGGTCATCACCTGGGTTCAAAGGAAATGGGAAGACAACTAAAAAGATCCAGTAGTTGTTAACCAAGATGATATTGAGCCTAGTGAATTGTGCATATAAGAAAAGACTAAGGGAATGCAGTCTAAGTTTTTGAGTAATAACAGATGAATGAGAGGAGACATTAAAGGAACAAAATTTAGTAAAAGGACTTTACAGAGGACCCAATATAGATTTTTCTTAAGCTCATGGCAGGTTGGGAAAACTTGGGTCATCCTTTGAAACTGAGTAAAGGTGTGATTAGTAAGCATAGGAAATCCAGGTTCTTCTCATTGTTGTGGAATAAACAACCAATGAATGTTGGTTGTTTATTCCACAACAAACAACCAATGAATGTTGTGGGTGCATTTTCAGTGAATGCTTTGATTATGCAGGCTCCTCCCTGGAGAAACCTGTGTGATAATATATACTAGTTAAGGCTACCCTGGATGAACAGTACAACTGCTCTCCAACCAACAGTATGCAGGTTTAAATCCCACCAGAGACATGGAAGTTTGTCAGTCAGTAGATGGGAGATGAATTTCATTGGCCAATGTTAACAGGCCACTGCTCAGTTTACTGAAGGCCTGAAGTGCTTGAAAAAAAAGTTTCATGTTTACATGCCCTCTGTGTTTATCTTGAATTCATACACAAGAAGTTAGTTGTTCAACCTACTATAGCATGTTAAGACCATGGAAGGAAAGAGTTCGAAAAGGAAAAACTTAATCATTCACATTTGATTTGAAGACCTGCATATTGTATTCCTTGGAAAACACATAAGATGGGAGATGAAGCCTGTTTCAGATTACAGTAGTAGAAATGAAAGAGGAAGAAAAACTGGTTCTGTGAGTTTAAAGCTGAACTGTAAATGGTTCTAGGTAGCAGCTGCATGCATTTCAATGGATTTAGTAGAGTGGAGAAATTATTGATGCCATTTCAGTTCAAAAGAACAACTGCCATGGAAATATTTATAAAGGACATGTGGTGGAAAATAAACACCTGTGTGAAAGCTGGCATGAACTGGTAATAGACAGGTAATTAATCAATATAAATGCTCCCTTCCATA